>NW_006159915.1:1556249-1571606 GCF_000334495.1 Tupaia belangeri chinensis
ACACATACCCTGTGGCAATTAAAATAATTGATTTCGGAATTTCACTATTCAGAAATCAATTGTACTTTTACATACTACATATGAAAAATTTTAATATTATATAAAAATTAATTCTATTACAATGGCATAAAACATGCAAAGCTTGGGGATAAATACACAAAAATATATGCAATGTTTTACAATGAAAACTACTAAAAAAATTCACTGAAGTGAGAAATATATTCACAGATTGGCAAATAAACACATGAAAAGATGCTAAAATTATTAATAAACAAAAAAAGAAGACTTATACCATTGTAAGCTATCATGACATATGCTCTAGTATGGCTATAAAAAATTTAAAAGTTGGCAATATAAAATGGTGGCAAGATATGGAACAATTACAATGCTAATACATTCCAAGATAAATGAAAGCAAATGTTCACCCAAAGCCCTCTATATGACTGTTTATAGTAGATTAATTCAAAATGGCCACAAACTGAGATAAATCAAATGTCCATCAATTTGGTAAGTGGATAAAGCAAATGTAATATTTACACAAATAGAACACTACCCAGAGGTAAAAAGAAATGGACTTGCAACTATAAAGATCAATCTCAGTAGCACTGAACTAAGTGAAAGGAATTAAAATACAAAAACTACATAACATGATTCAATTTATATTAAAGTCTAGAAATGATCATACCATGGGAACAGGAGAAAAATCAGTGGTACAGGAAGCTGAAATTGAGGTAAAGAATGCATACCAGATAGCATGAGAAAAATTTTAACAGGCTGGAAATATGTATCTTGATTTTAGTGGTAGCTAAGCAACAGTATACATTTGTCAAAACACATAATTTAGACATCTGAATTGGTGGATTTTACTACATGCAAATTATTCCTCAATAAAATTGAATTAAAAATAAAAGATATGAAAACTAAAGGCAATGAACAATAATTTCTTAATAATTCTGGATAATGGGACCAGCAATTCGCGTAATGGCTATGTCACTGCACTCCCATGTAGTCGGCCGCGGTTCGAGTCCCAGACCCAGTGGCTTAAACTCACACTGGTGCATATGCGAGCGTGCCCAAGGTCCCAAAAAAAGAATGGAGGAGAAGGGATTGGCGGTGTGGCCACCCTCCCTGGGGGGTGATTTCTCGCTTTCTGTCTCTCTGTCTCTCTCTGTCTTTCTGGTAAGCACACGCAACCTATGGCAAAAACCTCTTAAAAAAAAAATTCTGGATAATGGAAAAGTGAGCTATGAAGGACATGATAAGGACAATTGGTGACGTTTTAAAATGTCCTGTTAGGAAATGTAGTATAATTGTAGCAATGCTCCTGACGTTGATTTCAAAAGTTCGGAAATCTATGGATAGTCTTTCATAACATGCATTTTCCATGAACTTTGTGAAGATCTCATGTGTGTATGTTTTTTTGTGTGTGCGTACTTGCTAAGCATACATACACATGTATGTACACATGCATATATACAACTTAGAGAATGAAGAGGAGAAGGAAGAAAATAATGAAAGAGAAAAATGTGAGACAGGCAAGAGGAGAGGAGAGGAGAATGACAAAATAAAATAGGAAAAATTAGTGAGTTGAGGAAAGAGCAAAATGGTCATTCTTACACTATTCTTTTATTCCTCTTACACTTACTATTTTTATGCTATGTTTCAATACAAAGACAGAATTTTTAAAAAATAAATTAAATGGGGAGGGGGCGAGCAGGCAGAGTGGTGGTAAAGCCACTGGACCCTCCCATATGGCTGACCACAGTTCAAGCCCCAGATATGGTGACTTGCTTTCTCACTTTCTTCTCTCTCTCTCTCTTTGTGTCTCTGTCTATGTCAAATTAAAATAAATAAATAAATATTTAAAAATAAAAAATTAAATGAGGAACACTTGGGAAGGAAAATAAGGCTGATTATTCATAGACTACTTGCATTTTTCATTACATCAACAAATAAATTTATCAAAGGGTAAAAGTATTAATAAATAAATTTATTAAGACCAAGGTTATAGTGCTCTCATACTAAAATCAATGTTAAATTACAATACCCAAAATTATAAATTTTAAATTAATCTATTGGGTCATTGGAAAAGTCATGATGTATTTTTCTGTTTTTCTATGCAAAATGAACCATGACTTTTCCAATGATCCAATAATGTAAAATTGCATGAGGAAACATCAAATGCCTAGGAATATATCTAAAGAAATTTGTGCATGATATCTACATTATAAACTATAAAACATTATGAGGGAAATTAAACAATACAAAAGTAAAAGGACAGATATAATCATAATTGGAAGATCAGTAATGTAAAGATATTTGCCAATTGACCCTCAAATTCAAAGATATCCTAAACAGTTTCAATATGATTTTCTTATTAGAGAGAGAAGGATACATTTTTAAATGTATATAAAAATTTCAAAACTGGGGCCAGCAGGTGGCATAGTGGTTGAGGCACTGGACTCCAACATGACCAACTGCTGTTTGAGTCCTGAACCCAGGAGCTTGCTTTCTCACTTTCCCTCTCTCTCTTCACTCCCTCTCTGTGTGTGTCTCTCTCTCTGATCAAATAAATAATAATAAAATTAAATAAATAAATATTTTTAAAAATTTTCAAAACCAAGATATGCAAGACAGTCTTGTACAGGGAAACAACTGTAAAACTAACATTAAGATTTACAGGGGACCAGCAGTTAGCATAATGGCTATGTCGCTGATCTCTCATGTAGTTGACCGTGGTTCGAGTCCTGACCTGGTGGCTTAAACTCATACCTGCATGTGTGCGTTCATGTCCAAGATCCCCAGAGGAAAATGGAGGAGAAGGGATTGCAATATGGCCATCCCCCCAGAGGGGTGATTTCTCGTTTTCTTTCTCTCTGTCTCTGTCTTTCCAGTGAGTGCACGTGCCCTATAACAATAAATAAATAAATAATAAACAAAAACCTCTCAAAAAAAAAAGAAAACATTTACAGTGTGTTTTATTATAAATGTACATTAAGGCAATACAGAATTGAAAACAATACCAAAAAGACCAGAATGCAGTGTCAATATACAGATTTCTCTTTAAATGAACACTTGATTTTTAGAAAATTAGTCATTGTACTATAGTCATAATTAGAAGACTATATAACAATGAGAATAAAAGAATCTGTAAGTACATGTAAAATATGTTGAATTTCACAAACGTAATGTAGAGAAAAGAAGTGAGGTGTAAATGAATACATAAGGGCTTCAAAAAGTTCATGGAAATTCATATTATGAAAAAACTATGTATGCATTTAAAATTCTTTATCCCAAAATAAACTCATACTTTAATTAATTTTTCCAAAGAAATTGTGACATATTCCTGTATATACCATATGACCCATCCACATAAAAAAGTTACAAAACAGAACTAATCTGTCCACATCGTGTATTTTCTTGGGGATGCAGCAGGTAAGTTGTGACCGGAAGGGGGCTCAAAAAGCTTTGGGGTACTGAAAATGTTTACTAACTTCAATTCTGATGATCTGAGTATGTATATATCAATGTATAAAGCCACATACTCATGATAAGTACATTTATCTTTAAGTCTGCTATTGTTCAATAAATTTTAAATTAAAAAATAAACTTTGGAAAAATGTGAAAACATTAAGACAAATTAAATAAGGGTCTTATGCTTCCTTGGAATAAGATTGGAGAAAAGGGTATAGTTGAAAAGAAAAAAGAGACAAATATAATTTGTTAGCATGTTTGAATTTACGTTTTTCTACCCAGAACCAGGTAAAGGAGGCTAAAGTTTAGTAATCTTCGAATGCCTGTACTTACATAGAAAGGTGGTCAGGATTAACTGCACAAACATTTTCAAGGAATGACTTTGATATTCTCTGTTGTAATGTACAGGACAAAATCCTAGTGAATCCCTTTGAAGACTACTACAGTTGGACTCACTGCTGGAACACTTAACTTCCATGACCTTTGCTAACAGCTTGCCAGAAACTAACTACAGAACACTGTGTTGTTTCCTGAAAGAAACTGTCACAGGGGATTAGAAATTTAGTCTAAAATTTGACTTATACCCGTAGGCTCTGGTGTGACTTAATTATAGAAAGTTTTAAAATAAAAATTCTTACTTTTTGATGCTTGTGAGCTATCCATATAAATAATTAAACTGAAAAGCATAAAGTCTATTTATAACTGAAGCAACCTGTAAATACACCAAGCTATCTATTTTTAAAGAATTATTTATTTAATTTTATTTATCACTATTATTATTTTTTAATTTGCTACAGGGTACATGCACTCACGAGAGAGAGAGAGAGAGAGAGAGAGAGAGAGAGAGAGAGAGAAGAGAGAGAGAGGGCAAGAAAGCAAGCCATCAGGTTCAAGATTAGAACCGGCTGACCATGTGGGATGGGAGTCCAGCACCTTAACCAACTCACCACTTACTGGCCCCAATCAAGCCATCTATTAACATTTTTCTATTTCTAGGCATTTCGATACCTAACATGTTTTTACTATCAGATAGATTAAAATTCTCAAGTGAAAATATTTAAAATGCTGAGTTACACAGTTTTAAAAGCCACAAAATATTATAACTTAAATCCTTCAAACCTTTAGAATGAATGCTTTTTAATGCACTTTTAAGTGCCTAATTGACATCAATTTAAAAGAATGCAAGCTCACGTCTTTTGAAGTTTGATAAACCAGTTGTGCAGAAAGCAGTATTATAGTAATAATAGCAGCTAATATTGATGACTTCTTATATATCAGGCACCAGGCTAAGTGTTTTATAGAGTTTGATCTATTTCTTACCCAAACAACCCTAGCATTAACTGAGAATTATGCAGGTGGTAAAACTGGGGATGAGGACAAGAAGTCAGAAAGTTGAAGTCCATGGCTCTTGTTTTTTAACAATAAGCCGTATAGGATATGTTACCAATTAATTTCATGTATACACATACACACACACACACACACACACACACACAATTATATTTATATATATAGATATATTCTACATACAAATGTGTACTTACATAGTCTCTACATTATAGTGTTTACTTTGTTCCCAGTCATGGAGAATTTTTTAAAAAATTAGATTACACTCTGTACCACAGAAAATTAATCAAAATATACAGAGATTTTATATTTGTCTTTATTATCTAATCAAAAACAGTACGTGAAATACAAGCGAAATTATGAACAACACAAAGTAGAAGCCTTTCATCTATTAAAATGTAAAAAAGAAAAAAACCCAAAAGCACTTTATATAATATTCAGGACAATATGAATTCATCTGGGGAACATTTAGGGATTCACATCACTTAGAACACACTACATCAATGGCACAGGAACTACTGGAAGACCTCTTAATTAGAGTCAAAAATCTAAAAATCTTAACTTTAAGTCTTTTCTTGTCTAAATAAGAAAACTGAAAATAAACGAAACATACAACTCAAGAAGATGAAAGAACAGCAGAACAAAGCAGAGCAAGGGGGAAGAAGAATTAGTACAGACAAAAAGGAGAAATTAATCAACTGTAAGTTGAAAAATAATGCAATAGCTAATTGTTCAAGAAAACTAAACTTATGAGGTAAAAGAGAGAGAGAGAGACCACAGAGAAATGAGATAGAATTCCATATTCAAAGAGATTTTTAGTTTATCTAAAAGTAACATGTAATGAGTATTTGGTAATTATAATAAAATGACTTATTAGAGAAATATAAACCATGAATGTTATTTAAAAAAAGTATTAAAATATCAGGCTGTCTAATGTCAACCTAATTGTTAAAATACTCTGGAATTTATAAGTAACACAATAGATGGGCAAAAAAGAGGCATGAGTATTACAAAAAAGGACATAAAATTATCATTAAATTATATATATATATTAATATCCATGGATAATTTAAGCAAATAAGTTGCAAACCTATCAGAACTAACAAGAGAACTACAAAAACTTAGGTAAAAAATGAAATTAAAATCAGGACCAGCAGTTAGCGTAATGGCTATGTCGCTGGACTCCCACGTAGTCGACCGCTTTTTGAGTCCCGGACCTGATGGCTTAAAAGTCATGCCGGGCACATGTGCGTGCGTGCCCAAGATCCCTAGAGGAAAATGAAGGAGAAGGGATTGTAGTGTGGCCATCCCCTCTGGGGGGTGATTTCTCGCTTTCTGTCTCTATGTCTCTGTCTGTCTGGCGAGCGCACACGCCCTATAGCAAAAACCTCTCCAAAAAAAAAAATAAATAAATAAGAAGAAAGAAATTAAAACCAACAGACAAAACTTGACCAAAACTTCATGCTAAAAAGATACAATTCAAAATGGCGATAAAATAAAAATATAAAATAACTGAAAATAATCCTAACAAGAAATTCATAACTTTAATTGGAAATTCTAGGAATAGTAGTAGGTTAAGTGTAAATACAATTTACTGACTGACAAATTGTATTAAGTAAAGATGTCAGTCTCCTCTTATAATTATATATTTAACCTAATCTTAATGAAAATATCAATAGTATTACTGTTTTACTTATTTCTTCAGGATGAGAATTTGTGAGGCTGGTGGGGAGGGTCATATAAGAGGTTAAATTAGATATATCACTATGAACAGAATTACTGCAAATCAAGCACCATGAAGGGCTCCAACATTAACTGAGACATAAAGTTACTATCACCATTCACCAGTATGTAGCTGACATGCACAGAGCATCTTAGGCTATGAAATGCTTCTTAATGGCAAAAAAAGGGGAAAGAATAGTGAGAGACAAAGATAAATATGAAGCCATCTCTCTCTCAAGGAGCTCTCTGTGTTGTGTTTAAGGAAGAAATGTGAAGAACTCATTAAAATACCTTGTAACAAATATTATAATTATTTGTGTTTATGAACACATAAAAGACCATGGTAACAATGGAACAGGGTTTTAAAGATACTTACCAGTGTCCCAGTTAAAAGAATGTGGAAAGGAAATAATGCTGGCAAGTGAGCCAGTGTATGCAAAGAAGCAAATCACGAAGAAGCTGGTTCAGGGTTAGCTTTCTGGAGCTGGAGCTTAAGTGCAACTGGTGAGAGCCAAGGCTGGAAATGCAGATAAGGTCTGATTTATGAAGGCCTTTCTTTGCTAGTCTAAGAAAATACCTTCTAAATATATGTGTGTGTGGATAAGGAAGATTGGAATGTATACGTAATATGTGAACAAAAACCTAAGGTACACAGTTTTTCTTTTCATGCTACCAGTAACTTATCATGTATCCATTTTTTAAAAAAGAATCATTGCTATATATTTTTTAAATAAAATGCATTTCACCTTCGATAGAAATGATCTAGTAACAAGTAGACTATATTGACAATGTTTCACCAAGAAATTTGAAGCTTTATTTAAAAATACACTTAGTGTTTAGATTAAAAACAAGACTTACAATTGCTTAGATTTAGTTATGAATTAAAAGAAGTAAACTGTACTCATCCACCTCTTAAAGAATTAATCTTTAATATATTTTATCTTCATCCTTTCTTAAAACCAGCAATATCAAAAGTCATGATAGATTTAATATATTTCTTTAGAGTACACAATAATTAGAGATTTTTTTCTTCTATAAATTCTAACATAGGAACAAAGGTGCATTAAACTTATGCCTGTCAAATTTCTCTCAATAGATGTAAAGGGAAAAAACTCACTTTCATGTGAATAGAGATACCTTTGTCCTCAACAAAAAAAAATGACGCTGAATATGCAAACTAACTTTCTATGAGGTAGATTTTATTTGTGTCTATTTATCAGACAGGACAGTAACACTGAGAAATTTATGACTAATAAAATAATTCCCCAAATCAAAGATGGGCTTCTTTCACTTGATTATTAATTATAGAAACTAACCTGGATTTTTTAGGTCCACTGCTGGGTTGCTCAGATTGAGAAGTACAAAGCAAAGACCCCGCTGAGTGGGTAAACTGATGACTCACTTATGATATTAGGTTGAGCCAGGAACTCAAGCTCTGCCAAGTGAACTCTGCAGGGAGTCTCAGTTCAACACACTCACGTTTCCTAATAACAGCACTCTATTTCAGCAGTGCTGAAACAAACTATGTTTCACTTTGGCATTTTGATTTGAAAATGAAGATAGCATATAAAATAATGAATGGCAGTGATTTCTAGGATAAGGTTTTAAAACAGCGAATTAAAAGGATGCCTATATAGGACAATGGCATGTACTCGTGTCTTAATGAAAATTAGAAAAGATTCATGGTTTGTATCCTTTTTCACTTGAATTTTAGTTACGAAATTATTCCACCTGCAGTAACAGAAAGATAACTTTTTTGTTATTCATAGTATGAAGATGGTGCTGGGAGGAAGGGCATTTATAAATGGATGCTTGTAAAAATAGGAGTTTGAAAGACATTTAATTTATAAACCTGGGGCCAAAGAAGTTTCATGTGATGTAGGCCATGCATTTCTGTGTTTTGACATTAGGATTTAAGCTATCGCACTGGTTAGAATTTTTATGACCCCTTTAGACATGTTTATTTGAAAACTCTCTGGCTTTCTCTTGGTGAACTTTAGACGTACAAAAGTACCCCAAGGGCACACACTCACCTCTGGCAGATTTGTTTCCCCTTTTCTTCTTTTAGTACTCTAGCTCAGCCACTATTGCTCCACAGATCAAAAGACCCATGTTTATTGTCCTGGCCACATGGTGGAAAATATATCTCTGGGTAAGCCCTGCATTAGGTTTCCTGCCTGAGAAGACAAAATACTTTCTGTTCAGATACAAAGATTGTTCTTAAAAGAGGCTTGTGTTTGCATATGAAGCTATGCTGCCACACTAATGGCAAATCCAGCAGCATTTTTTAAATGGTAACAAATCATTGCTTTGGTTTTGTTGCTTTAATGTTCACCTTCCGCTACTACCCACAACAGCAGTCCGGTGCTTTGAAAAAAATCACTCTAACTTCTGTGCACATTGTTCTTTGGTAGAATGAAAGAGACAGCCAAGAGTGTAAAGAACTGGTAATTTGAAATGTTTGAACTGAGCTCTAAGAGGTGAGCCACAAATATCAATCACATTTCCTGAGTTATGCCAATGGAGCCGGCACGATATTGCAGGTGTTATGTTCAAGGAATTAAATAAACAATCCTTTAATTGCCCAGATCCAAAACTAGTAGAACACCAAGGGACACAGTTTTACTGAACAGCAGGGTTTCAATTACCAAGGTAAAAGCAGACATATAAGATGATATATGCAGTCAGTCTGTTATGTTCTACTCCAATAAAGAAATAGTGACTTTTTAAAAAAATTCATTGTCTATTTTGCTTTTTTAGAGAAGGCTAATTCTGCCTAGAGTGCAAGTTTAGAATGGTTTAGGAATATATAAAAAAAAAAATTAAGATTCAGAAGACAACCTACAGAATAAAAAAAATTTGCAAACCATACATTTGATAAGTGGTTAATATACAAAACATTTATGAAACTCAATTTAATAACAAAAAAAAGTCACTTGATTAAAAATTGAGAGAAGGGACCAGCAGATGAAATTAGTGATTATGATGTTGAACTTCCACATGACCAACCACGGTTCACGTCCCAGACCCAGTGGCCTCAAATTCACACTGGTGCATGTATGTGCCTGCCCAAAATCCTGAGAGAAGACCAGATGAGAAGGAATTGTGGCATGGCCATCAAGAAAGTGGTTTCTCACTTTCCATCTCTCTGTCTCTCCAGCAAGTGCACACACCCTATATCAAAAATGTCTCTAAACAAAAAGAGAGAGAGAGAGAAAATCATGAAGTCATCTTTCAGAAGAGGACATACAAATGTCTAGTAGGTATATGAAAAGGTGCTCAATACTAACAACATCAGGGAAATGCAAATTGAAACCACAAGGAGGTATCACCTTACACCCAGGGAAATGGTTATTATCAAAAAGAAAACAGATGGGACCAGGAGATGGTGTAAAGGCTATGTCACTAGACTCCCACATAGTTGAGTCTAGGACCCACTGACTTAAAACTCACACTGGACACATGTGCGTGCATGCCTAAAATCCTGGGAGGAGAATGGAGGAGAAGGGATTGTGGCATGGCCATCCCCCCTGGAGGGGGGTAGTTTCTCGCTTCCTATTTCTCTGTCTCTCTCTGTCTCTCTGGTGAGCACACATGCCCTATAGAAAAATCTCTCTTAAAAAAAAAAGAAAACAGATGATATATTTTGGTGAGGATGTGGGAAAAAAAGAAATCCTTGTATGATGTTAGTAAAAAATTAAAATTGGTATAAATATTATGGAAAAGAGTTTGACAGTTCCTCAACAAATTGAAAACAGAAATATTTTATAGTTCAGCTGTCCTACTTCTGAGCATATGAGGATATGATATCAGTGTGTCATCAAGATATCTACACTCTTATGTTCATTGCACCATTGTTCACAATATCCAGGATATCGAATCAAACAAAGTGTGACCAACAGATGAGTTGATAAAGAAAATATTAATGTATACACAATGGAATATTATACAGCCTTTAGAAAGAAGATAATTTTGCTATTTACAACAACATGGATGAACCTGAAGTACATTATGCTAAGTTTGTTTTTTTTTTAAATGAGAGAGACAAAAAGAGAAATACCTAATGAAGTCACATCTAAAAAAAAAGAAAGTTGAACTCATAGAAGCAGAGAGTATAGAATGGTGGCTGCTGGAGCTGGAGGTTAGGGAAAATAGGAAGATATCAATCAAAAACTACAAAAAGTCTCGTAAGCCAGGATGAATAAGTTTGGAAGACATAACATACAACAGGGTGACTTTACTTAACACTATTATATATTTAAAATGTGCTAAGAAAGTAGATCTTGAATGTTGTCATCATACGTACACAAATGGTAACTCTGTGAGGCGATGATTATGTTAGTACCTTCATCGTGTTAAACACATCCCTGTGTAGGCATATATAAAAAATAACAGTGTGTTATAAATATATACAATTTTTATTTGTCAGTCATACTGTTGCCAATTTTTAACTTACTCCCAAAGATAAGATCTTTCACAATTTGGTGTCATAGAGCCAACTTATAAAACCAAAATTGAGTGTCATGGCACAAGATTTATTCAATGGCCAAGGAATGAAGAAGTCAGAGATGAACTTGCAAATCAACTTCTCTCTCCTATTAAGCTGAGGAGCTTAAGATACAGGGTTGTAATGAGGGGAAGGGATAGAGTAATAGAGGGGAGGAATATTCAAAGATTTTCCTGGAAAAATGCATGGACTTCCTGGCATTCCAAAATCCTCCTCCTTTTTCTCCTTTTAAGGGTGCTTCTGGTGGGTTTTCCAAAGATTGTAAACTATCATGGCACTTGTAGGTGTGTCATTTAGTACACTAATGACATTACAATGAGCTTTAGTGTCTTCTAGAGGTCATTATGATAGTTTGAATCCCACTAGTTCAGACTGATTCTTAGAGGAAGGGCATTATCTTATCCACAGGTATGTATCTTGTTTCTTAAAGGAAAATATCATTTAGGGAGGGGTTAAGATATGGTATGAGCAATGGTGATAAGGTTGGCGACAAAAATCTCAATAAAGCTAGGGAAAAAAATAAGACTCAAAACAAAATAAAGTAACAATGAGATCTGCTCCAGAGCACTGCTTCTCAATTCCTATGTAGAAAAATCTTTAATATTTTCTTTTTCCTTTCTTCCCTCTTTATTACTTTCTTTCTACTTCAGTGTCTCCCCTCTTCTTTCTTTCCTTTCTACCTTTCTCCCCTCCCCTCTTTTCCTGCACACTTCTCCTTCTCTTCCTCTTTTTGCAATGATTTTTTCCTGTCACAAAACAAGTCATATTCATATTCATAAAATTCTAAAAAATATTTTAAAATTTCATAATCATAATACCCACATATAAACATAATTTATTATTTTAACCTCTGTTTTGTAATTATAATAATCTAACTTTATTTTAATAAAAGGCTAACGTGGTGCTTAATTCTTATTATCTCTTTAATAGGTAGTAAATGATATATATCTTTTTTTTTTTGAGAGGTTTTTGCTATAGGACACATGCATTCATCAGAAAGAGAGAGAGACAGAAAGCGAGAAATAACCCCCCAGGGGAGGATGGTCATGCCATAATCCCTTCTCCATTCTCCTCTTGGGATCTTGGGCACACATGCACACACACCCAGCCTGAGTTTAAGCCACCTGATCCAGGACTTGAACCAACGACATGAGAGTCCAGCAATGCCATCTGCTGGTCCCATGATATATATATTTATTAAATTCATTGGTAGGTAGTAAGTTTTAATATATATACATATATATATATATTAAATTCCTTTAGAAATTATTTAATGTTATTTATTATTAACATTTTCTAATTAGCTATAGGACATATGGACTTACCAGAGACAGACAGAAAGAGATTGTGAGAGAAACAGAGAGAGGGAAAGTGAAAAAGCAGGTCACAGGTGTGAGACTAGAACTACAGTCAACCATATGGGAGTCTAACACCTTAAGTATCATACCACCTGCTATTTTAATTTGGCTTGTTTAATGTTCTTTTTAATTAACTGACTGATTGTATAATCTATTCAATAGCAAAATCATCATTTGTGTGTCATATGTATATCTTTCCAAGTCGCAATTCAAGAGGATGCTAGTTGGCATTTTTGGTATGTGATCTCAAAGGTGCAATAAACATATATTTCCTAGGACAAGTTACAAAAGTTACATTCACAACTAAAAAGGTGTTTTGAAAAAAACCTTTTAAAAAAGATAAGCAAAGAATGAAAAATAAAATCATATCAGAGATGGGTAGATGTATAAGTCAATCCTAAAGGTGAGTAATGCTATATATTTTTTTCTCATAAGTGATTAAATGAATTAATTCTTTTCATGAACATCTGAAATCCACACAATAATTATCTGCTTCATAGTCTAATATCTGGTGCAGGTTATGCCAATCAAAAAGTCCCAAATATTATAAAGGCAATGAAAATATTTTTTGTAAAGATTGTGGTGAAGGTGGAGAAAATAGGGCGATTAGAATAGAAGAATCAAAGTCAATGACGTGATCCAGAGTCAATAAAATATCCTTGTATTATCAACATCTATGCAAGGGAAAGTAGAGTGGAGGGAAATACCCTTTTTACGGCCCTAAGAAACTAAGTACCAACTCTCGTCACTGGGAAGCTAGTAAACCAAACTTAGAGCAGCAGCTCAAAGTGGGAAGAAAATTTTTCAGGATCTAGTTCATAAAGGGGCAAGGTGTCATAGGGCTAACAATGCTGAAGTGATCTGGGCACTATGATACCACCAAAACTAAAAAACTAAAACAGAATAGCTCATTGAGGCAAAACAGAGATAACAGGGGCAAAGAAAAAATAAAGTTTACATAAAAGTGGTGGATGAGAAAGCATGTGAAACACGAACATAAAAGACAATTTTATTATCACTTTGCAAAACAATGGAAGAAGAAAATAAATCTGTGAATCAAGAAAAACTATTCTGACTTATCCTTTCTCCTATAAATACACAAATTTATGTAAATATAAATATATAAATATATATACATAAATATAACTCATTTAAATTAATAATTGAAAATTAATATTAAAAATCTTATTTAAATCCTAGATGAAGATTAAGAAAAAGAGGAAGATAAAGGGGTGAATACTGTTCACAATGATAGAAAATTATATGGAATTTTATCTTTTTATTTTAAAGTGATTTTTGCTATAAGGCACATGCACTCACCAAAGAGACAGAGAGACAGAAAGCAAGAAATCATCACCCAAGTGGTATGGACACACCCCAACCCCTTCTACTCCATTCTCCTCTTGGGATTTTTGGCCACGCACACACACGTTCCTGGTGTTAGTTTTAAGCTACTGTGTCCTGGACGTGGACCACCGTAGGCCGTGTGGGAGTCCAGAGACATAACTATTATGCCATCTGCTTGTCTGTCAAAAAACATGTATTCTTTTAATTAATTATAACTATAATATATTATGAGATAAATATTGTAATTGGTAGAAATTATTAACAAATAATATAAATTAGAAGCATGGTTATTAGAAGAAAAAAAGATCTAAAAAGAAAAATGAAAGAGCTTAGAGAAGAATTAGAAAAAAAATAAAAATAATCCTAAATACCGAACACAAAATAAATAATTCAACAGATAATATCTTAAGGAAAATAATGAAATAGAGAAAAAACTTAAAATGACAATGAAAAAATAAGGATCTAATATATATTTAATAGAGTTCCAAAAGAAGAAAAACTAAACAACAAATAGAAAAATTTAAATGTAAAATATATTATTTTAAATAAATTTTAAAGTATCTTTGGCATGATAAACTGTACAACAAGGAAAATTAAACTTGAATAATCAAAAGCAACAAATATCCTAGTAAAACAATTGTATATTAAATACATAAATAGAAAGATTCACTGACCATCTACTTAGAAGGACACAACTGCTTATAAAGAAAATAAGATTATCATTAGACATTTGGCAGAAGTGTTTGCTTTGCTAACAAGATAAAATGTCTCATACAGCAAAGTAAATCATCTGGAGATTTTTATCCAGACACATTTTCTTCAAGTATTAAGGTGCTAAACAATTATTTATGATCATGTAAGAATTCAGAAATTATTGCTCCCAAAATTATTTACTGGATAAATCTACTAATGAATGAACTTTATGTTAAAAGAAAAAAAAAAGAAAACCCTAGAGAGATATCAAAATAAGGATGGAGGGACCAATAGTTAGTGTAATGGCTATGTCGGTAGACTCCCATGTAGTCGACTGCAGTTCGAGTCCCAGATCCGGTGGCTTAAACTCACTCCAGGCACATGTGTGTGCGTGCCCAAGATCCCAAGAGGAGAATGGAGGGTAAGGGATTGTGGCATGGCCATCCCCCCCGGGGGGGGCGGTGATTTCTCCCTTTCTGTCTCTCTGTCTCTCTCTGTCTTCCTGGCGAGCGCACACACCTCATAGCGAAAACCTCTCCATAAAAAAAGAAAAGAAAAATAAGGATGGAGGTAATTATTAAGTACCTATCATCTTGTAAGTCAATGCAACAGGATGGTTATAGTGATGACAGTATGTCATAATATAGTACTTAATGGCAGCATGCATTAATAACATAGCATTAATAACAGAACTGTCAAAACTAGAAGGTATGGAGAAAGAACACAAAAAGTTAAATAAGCTTTCTAATCTTTTGTATGTATTATTGGTAGTAAAAGAATATTACTTAACTGGAGGAGAAAAGTAGAAGGGTACAAGAAGTTCTTAATGCCAATTTTTCCCACAGAAATGAATAAATAGATGGTAGATTACAAGGTGTATTATATAATATTGGGGAAAAGATAGGGAAA
>NW_006159915.1:1571616-1603813 GCF_000334495.1 Tupaia belangeri chinensis
AAAAGGAGGGAGAGAAGGGGATGATGAGGAAGAGGAGTAAGAAGAGGGGACACAAAAGTAAATATAGGAAAGCACACAGGGAAAGGATATATGTATAGAAATATAAATTCATACATAATATACAACATGGTGGAAGTAAAAATATCAATATGCTAATAAATGTAAATGGGATTAACACATCTACGCTACGCTTATATAAAAAAACAAACATAAAACAAAAGATTAGAAAGACTTAAAATCAGAGAAAATAATGCACTAGGCAGCTTTAAGTGAAATAAAGTGAAAGCTCATAAAATTGCTAACAGATTGTAGAATTAAGTCCAAAAACATTTAAAAGATACAAAGGACACATTTTTAATGCATAAGCTATAATGCAAATGAAGAAAAAACAGTTATAACCATTTATGTAACAATAACTTAGCAAATTTCATAAGGCAGAAACAACAAAAGCTGCATGAGAAGCAGTCAAATAAACTGTTATGATAAAGGAAGATTTTTAACATAAGACACTTCTCCAAAACCAGACCAAGCAAGATACTGATAAAATAAACAAGAAAAATTGATAAAATGATTTTTATAGATAAATACAAAAAATGACCTGGTTGATAGAGAATGCATCTTCTTCTCACAGTAAATATCAACAAATTTTTAAAGAAACAAATAGAAATTGCAGTTTCTGACTGCAAAACAATAAATCTAGAAATTAATTACAAAAATTAAACTCTTTATCTTGATTAAAAGAAGATGCACACTGTAAATTATTCAAGGGAATTTCAAAGTGAAATGAAAAAAGACTTGAGGAAAAACTAAGAATAATGTGACAACAAAATTTTGGTAATATGAACAAAAAATTATCATTGAAAATTTTATTATATGAAATAATTGTATCAATAAAAAATAACGGCATAAATAAATTAAACCCCTAACTCAAAATTTACAAAAGTAATAATGACTAAATCAAAAAAAGTACAAGACAGAATTTAATAAAAGTAGAAATAGAAATTGGTAAGTTAGAAAATGGAAAAATCAGAGTCAGCAGATGACGTGGAGGTTAAGGCAGGTAGACACTACATGGTTGACAGTACAGTTCAAGTCTCTGATTCTGTGACTTGAATTACATGCTGGGCATGTTCATTCTCCCAAAGGAGAATGGAGAAGGGATTACGGTGTGGTTATCCCCTCCCCACACCCACCACCTTCTCCATTTGACTGTGGCAATCACAAGGACCCTATAGCAAAAATTTTAAAAATGAAAAAGAAGAAAATCAGTAAAATCAGAAAGCAACAAAACTGGAAAACCATTAGCCAAATGAAGAATAAATAAAATGAGAAAAAAAAACCCAAATATACAAAATTAGCAATCATGAGGATATACCCATCAAAAGAGAATTAATTTAAACATGTTAGCAGACCATTTTGATTAAACAGATATTTAGCAATACTCCACAAAAGGAGGAGAGTAGGAGGCATCTCACTCCCTGACTCAAAAACATATTACAAACTGTGACAGTGAAAACAGCATGGTACAGGCACAAAAACAGGCAGCTAGGACAATGGAACAAAAGAAAGAACCCAGAAAAGCCCCCCAAACATACAACCAACTGATTTTTTTTTTTTGAGAGATTTTCACTGTAGGGCGCGTGTGCTCGCCAGACAGAGAGAGACATAGAGACAGAAAGCGAGAAATCACCCCCCAGGGGGGATGGTCACGCCGCAATCCCTTCTCCTCCATTCTCCTCTCAAGATACTGATAAAATAAACAAGAAAAATTGATAAAATGATTTTTATAGATAAATACAAAAAATGACCTGGTTGATAGAGAATGCATCTTCTTCTCACAGTAAATATCAACAAATTTTTAAAGAAACAAATAGAAATTGCAGTTTCTGACTGCAAAACAATAAATCTAGAAATTAATTACAAAAATTAAACTCTTTATCTTGATTAAAAGAAGATGCACACTGTAAATTATTCAAGGGAATTTCAAAGTGAAATGAAAAAAGACTTGAGGAAAAACTAAGAATAATGTGACAACAAAATTTTGGTAATATGAACAAAAAATTATCATTGAAAATTTTATTATATGAAATAATTGTATCAATAAAAAATAACGGCATAAATAAATTAAACCCCTAACTCAAAATTTACAAAAGTAATAATGACTAAATCAAAAAAAGTACAAGACAGAATTTAATAAAAGTAGAAATAGAAATTGGTAAGTTAGAAAATGGAAAAATCAGAGTCAGCAGATGACGTGGAGGTTAAGGCAGGTAGACACTACATGGTTGACAGTACAGTTCAAGTCTCTGATTCTGTGACTTGAATTACATGCTGGGCATGTTCATTCTCCCAAAGGAGAATGGAGAAGGGATTACGGTGTGGTTATCCCCTCCCCACACCCACCACCTTCTCCATTTGACTGTGGCAATCACAAGGACCCTATAGCAAAAATTTTAAAAATGAAAAAGAAGAAAATCAGTAAAATCAGAAAGCAACAAAACTGGAAAACCATTAGCCAAATGAAGAATAAATAAAATGAGAAAAAAAAACCCAAATATACAAAATTAGCAATCATGAGGATATACCCATCAAAAGAGAATTAATTTAAACATGTTAGCAGACCATTTTGATTAAACAGATATTTAGCAATACTCCACAAAAGGAGGAGAGTAGGAGGCATCTCACTCCCTGACTCAAAAACATATTACAAACTGTGACAGTGAAAACAGCATGGTACAGGCACAAAAACAGGCAGCTAGGACAATGGAACAAAAGAAAGAACCCAGAAAAGCCCCCCAAACATACAACCAACTGATTTTTTTTTTTTGAGAGATTTTCACTGTAGGGCGCGTGTGCTCGCCAGACAGAGAGAGACATAGAGACAGAAAGCGAGAAATCACCCCCCAGGGGGGATGGTCACGCCGCAATCCCTTCTCCTCCATTCTCCTCTCGGGATCTTGGGCACGCACGCACACGTGCCCGGCGTGAGTTTTAAGCCACCGGGTCCGGGACACAAACCGCGGTTGACTACTTGGGAGTCCAGCGACATAGCCATTACGCTAACTGCTGGTTCCCAACCAACTGATTTTTGACAAAGGGCACAAGTTAATCCAATGGGAAAGAAAATCTCTTTAGCAAATAGGGCTGGAAAAACTGGATATCCACCTATAGAAAAATGAAACTAGAACCCTAACTCTCACCATTAACAAAAATCAACTCAAAATGGATCAAAGACCTAAACATAAAGCATTGAACTATAAAATTACTGGTGGAAAACAAAGGGGAAACTCTCAGAGACACTGGAGTTATCAAAGGCTTTTCAAATAAGACTACTCAAATACAGGTAATAACGTCAAAAACAGAAAACCAGTATTACATTAGGTTATAGAGAATAGAGTGAAGAGACAACCCTTGAAATGGGAGAACATATTTGCAAACTATGCTTCAGATAAGAGAATGATAACCAGAATATGCAAAGAACTCAAGCAGCTTACCCATAAAAAAATAATCAATCCAATTAAAAGATGGGAAGACAAGCTGAACAGACAACTCTCTAAGGAAGACATACAAACAGCCAAAAAGTGCATGAAAATACACTCAACATCCCTTACTATAAGGGAAATGCAAATCAAAACCACAAAGAGTTGCCATCTAATCCCAGTCAGAATGGCTAAGATTAAAAAATAAAAGGGACCAACAGTTGGCATAATGGCTATGTTGCTGGACTCCCATGTAGTCGACCATAGTTTGAGCTCCTAACCCGGTGGCTTAAACTCATGCCGGTGCATGTTTGTGTGTGTGCCCAAGATCCCAAGGAGAATGAAAGAGAAGGGAGTGCAGTGTGGCTACCTCCCGGGGGGGGGGGAGGGTGTGATTTCTCACTTTCTGTCTCTCTATCTCTGTTTTTGGCAAGCACATGCACCCTACAGCAAAAACCTCTCAAAAAATAAATAAACAATGATAAGTGCTGGAGAGGCTTTGGACAAAATGGAACTCTCACTTACACTACTAGAGGGAATGTAAATTAGTAAAAGCACTATGGAGAACAATACAGAGATTTCTCAAAAACCTACAAATAGAACTACCATACGATCTAGTAATTCCACTCATGGACATCTACCCAAAGGATAGGAATACACTCAGTTGGAAAAGTGCTTGCACATCCACATTTATTGTGGCATTGTTCACAATTGCTAAAGCATGGAATCAACCCCAAAGTCCCAGAATACATGAATGGATTGAAAAAGTGTGACACATATACACTATGGAATACTACTCATCCATAAAAAACAGTGAGTCCTTGGCATTTGACTGAAAGTAGACGAATATAGAAGATACAATATGGAGTGAAACAAGCCAGACTATGAAAGAGAAATTTGGTATTCCCTGCTTAATATATACAGATTGTCTACACTCTATGACAGGAACTTCCAGAGTGGAAGGTATAAAGGCACCGAGAGCAACTGTGAATAGCAGATAAGATGTGGGAGAAGGATGACAAGGGGGTTGGGCTGGAAGGGAGGGAATCAAGGAGAGAAAAAAAAAAAAAAGAAGAAGTGAAATTATTTAATGAACACAAAAATGAAAAATTATCTGGTGATGATAGTATGTATGATAATATCTCTGACTGGAATAATTGTACACATGATCATTCTTTTTAATACAGTTTCTTCTTAAACTGCAAAGCGAAGTAAACTCCCAAGATATGGATATACTGTACTATAGATGGGCTGATAAAATGAAGACTTCGGACTTTGTAAAATTGACCATTCGGTCAATAAAAATGTATTGAGTGCCTAGTATGTGCCATTCCGTTTTAAATGCTTGGGGTACTGTTTTAAGAGTTTAGGCCATGTTTGAGAACAGAACAGACACAATTCCCACTCGGACTCTGGCTTATACTCTAGTGGTAATTCATGGCCATCTGTGAGATATTTTCCTGACAGCTTGCTGTTCTTTCTTCTATACAGCATGCTCAAATGTAATTAAAATATCTGCCTTACAAGTGAGTGACATCTATATCTGGATAACTACGGGGAGAAGCATGTCACTTCTATTTCATCTTAAGAAACACCTTAGGAGGCACTTCAAATATTGTTTCTCACAAAATGTGTAGTGTTCTCATCCTCAAGCAAGTATTTCTCTCATAAATTCAAATTCCGTTTTCAAACATTCTGAATCATTATCTCTTTGTAATCAGAGCCACTGTCTCTCTATGGGATTAAGCATTCAGCTGGGAATGAACTGTTCAACAATTCTGTCTATTTTAGTGATAACCTGGCTTCTTCATTCAGCAATATTTTTCCAAATCTCATTTTGATTTTTCCACAAAAGAAAGAAAGCACAAATTTTAATAGGAAAGAAAAAAGTAGTTTTTAGATTTTTTTTTTTTTACACATGGAGAACTCTTTTTAAAGTATTAGATGCACGCATAAAGGGCTGTGATATGTAAAGTGTCAGTCTCTAAACAAGTATCAGTGGTCAACCAAGGTTCAAGTCCCAGACCTGGTGGCTTAAACTCATGCCGGGCATGTGTGCGTGCGTGCCCAAGATTCCAGGAGGAGAATGGAGGAGAAGGGATTGTGGAGTGGCCATCCCCCCTACGGGGTGATTTCTCACTTTATGTCTCTCTGTCTCTCTCTAACTTTCTGGTGAGCACATACACCCTATATCAAAAACCTCTCAAAAAAAAAAAAGGTATCAGCAAGCAATTCTATCAAAGGTATCGTCAGTTCAGATTTCTGCATGAACATGAAATCCTTCAGTCAACCAACTCACTAATTATATTACATGATATTTTAGAACTAAGACACACTGATTAAACATATTTTAAATAAAGTCTAAAGTTGGGTAATTGACTTCATATTTATCCATGTATTTATGAAGTAGTCTTAGAAGAGTGGCAATATGGTTTTTCTTTCATGTTTAGTCTCAGCTTCTTCTTCTTCCATCTGTTTCTTATGTGCTGGACTTTTCAGGATTTTGTTCCTAACTTATGGGTATCTTCACTCTTATTTTCTCTTTAAGTGATCCTAAATACTCTTAAAGTTTTTGATGCCACTCATGTGCCTATATTCTCTTCTCTCTAACCTATATCAGATATACCCATGTAAGTTATTTCTTTGTCTTCTTTCCTTCTCCTTTTTCTTTTTCTTTCCTTCTTTATTTACACTATCTTTCTTCCTTGCCTCTCTCCCTCCCTTTTCTTTCTTTCTGGGGTCTAACTGCTGCAATCCTTCTGCCTCACTCTCCCAACTGGGACTATAGGTACAAGTCACCAGCCTGTTTCAGACAGAACCTTCTGTTAATTGGTTACAGAGCCTTTCAATTACATTAACCTCACTTTCAGTATCATTTGTTTCCCATGAAGAGTTCATATTTTTTTTTTGAGGGGTTTTTGCTATAGGGCGTGTGCACTTGCCAGACAGACAGAGAGAGACAGAGAGATAGAAAGCAAGAAATCACCCCCCAGGGGGAATGGGCACACTGCAATCTCTTCTTCTCCTCCGTTCTCCTGTCGGGATCTTGGGCACGCATGCACACGTGCCCAAGGTGAGTTTGAAGCCACCGGGCCCGGGACTTGAACTGCGGTCGACTACATGGGAGTCCAGAGACATAGCCATTATGCTAACTGCTGGTCCCAAGAGTTCATATTATAAGAAATCCTATTCATAATCATAAATTAGTAATGTAATTCTTTTCCACATGAACATGGCAGATATTTGGATGAGCATGAAAGGTATTAGAAATTAGGGTCTCATTATGTTGCCCAGGCTGGCCTCAAATTTACAATCCTCTTGTCCTGGCCTTCTGAGTCACTGAGATTACAACTGCATGCCACCACTCCTGGTCTTTAGGTTAGATCAAGAATTCAACCAGGACTTCCCACGCAGACTCAGCCTTCAGAGAATAGCATCTTAGCAAAGTGCTCGAATGCAGCTGAACCACATGTAAGTTTCTCCTTAGATAGTTACACTTAGAAATTTTATAGCATTCAAAGTGGACATTTCCATAATTCCCTTGAATTCAACAACAATAAGCCCAAATTTAGCAGCTCTTTCTTATATATACTTCTGTTTTGGTATATTCTATCCCAGTTGGTAATTACATACCTCACCAAGTTATCAATTTGGAATCATCCTTAACTTCTCCATTGTTCTCATCTCATAGTCAATCTCAAAACCTTCTCATTTTTTCCCTAAAAATCTTTCTCCAGTCTTCTATATTTTCTAACATCCTCACTAGTATTGTCATAGCTTAGGCCCTTATATCTCACCTGAATCACAGCATTAATCTAACTCAGTATTACTCAAGTCAACTGATAGACTGTAACATGACATCACAGCCCTCTGTTCCTTCCTCTGCTGGTCAAAATTCACCAACGGCTCCCAATCATAAACCCCAGCTCTGTGCCTTCCTCTGCTGGTCAAAATTTACCAATGGTTCCCAATCATAAAGCCTAGCCCTTTATCATGTTATGCAAAACAATCCATTGTCTTTTTCTTTGTTCAACCTGTTCATTCATCACTCTCTCACACACACTCTTAAGCAATAAATATTCCAAAATGCTTGTGTCACATTGCAAGCCATGTGTTGTTTGCCTCTGTCTTTTCTCAAATGTGTCTCCTCCAACGTGAGACCTTTCCTGAATACCCACACTAGTTCTTCTACACTCCAATAATTCTCAGTTTTAAAGCCTAATGTTATATATGTCCTACTGTCATATCAGTGCTTATTTGTTCTCTTCCTCATGAAAAGTAAGCTGTTTCAGATACAGTGTCCTGTTCTTCATTATTAAGGCCCTGGATGGCAGACACTCAGTACAAGTTTGTTATATAATGAATGACTTGTACATTAAACAACAGACAAGATTCCTGGGCTTAAACTTTACCTGTGCACCAAGTATAAATGTTCTCTTGGGTAGACTTGTGATTTTATTTCATTATTATTATTATTTTCTCTCTCTCTCTTTTTTTTTTTGGCCGGGAGTATACTCAATTGCAAGGATAGCAATTAGACTCAGTGATTTCTAACATGATGTCAAAAACTTGCAGCCCTTTATTTTGAGAATTCTATACACACTTTAAAACTATAAAAACATCTCAGTTTATATTCTTTCTTGAGATCTCTCCTAATCTCTTGGACCTGTAAAACAATTTGGCAAGTGGAGAAATCTTCAGTTACTGTTACAGAGCCTTTCAATCATATTAATCCTACTTTTCAATATCATTGTTTTCCCCTAAAGAGTTCATACTATATGTAATTCTATTTAAGGTAATAATGAATTATGAATGGAATTCTTTTCCAAATGAACATTCCAGATATTTGGATAAGCTTGAAAAATATTAGAAACTTTATAATCCTTTTTGTTTTAAAAGCCACACAGGTACTAAACTTATATTAGCTTTTTAAAAAAATTCTAGAAGTTTGAGTAACTGAAATTTATGCATATAAAAGCTTCCATATAGATATAAAAATTATATAACTGATAGGTAGATTAAAGTTATAAATAAGTTGGGAACAAGGCAGCAAACCGCCTCCCTTTCTGCTCGCCTCCCCTTACCACACACAAACTCTGAGACACTCTTCATCTTCCTTTGCTTCCAGTGACCACCCAGACACAGTCATGGTTACCTAAGGGTAATTCAGTAACATGACACACTCAAGTACTCTGGGTCATACACAGGGTGAGATCATTATCTGTTACCCACATACATTAAATTTCTAAAGTACTACTTGAATTTGATCCAAGAATGATCTCATCAACACTTAACACCCCAGCCACAGAATGAAGGGGCAGGAGGGTGAAATATCACATTGAAATTTGAATCCAAGGAGAGACTGTGTTGAGACATGGAGGAGGAAGGGGTTTCACAGCTACTCAGGGGCCATGATTAGCCTCCCAAGCTATGCACTTAGTGAGTCTTCATGTTCCTTGGAAGCCCAGCTAATGCTCAAGTGTGAATAGCCCCAAAGAGTACTTTCAGCCTGTAATTGTTAGCAAAAATAGAATTTGGGAAGGGATAGCATGAAAGAAAAGAGAAGAAAGGAAGTCCTTGGAGAGAAGACCTACAGCTCCTTTTAGAGAAAAGGGGAAGAAATGAAGAATATAGAGCTGACCTGGTTG
Organism: Tupaia belangeri chinensis; assembly: GCF_000334495.1. Taxonomy (NCBI): domain Eukaryota; kingdom Metazoa; phylum Chordata; class Mammalia; order Scandentia; family Tupaiidae; genus Tupaia; species Tupaia belangeri. The sequence goes on from NW_006159915.1 coordinate 1,580,744, forward strand.
TCAACACTAGCTGTGCTTTCTGAGAAGGAAAATGAGAAGGTTGCTTTTTATTTTTATAATGGAATTTTTTCAAAGTTTATTTCTTCCATAATTAAGAGAGACAGAAATAGAGAGGCAGAGATAGCACCCCCAATCAAGTTTTGACACCACAATCTGCCCTGTCTCAGTCAGCTCAAAATCATGGGCACATGTATCCCTAATGTACTCATGGAGGTCTCTGGATGCAAACCTACAATGTTCCCATATGCATCAGCCTCACAGAATATTGTGTTTTACTGCTGCACCACCGTCAGGTCCCAGAAGCCTTCTTTTTAGACCTTTCAAGATTTAGCGGTCTATTGCAAAAGCAGATCACATTCGGAGATATTTAAATAGAGGAAAATAATCAACTGGAAAGAAGCAATATTTGGGGCATACTAAAAGCACATAATATATTGTTCTTTGTTTGAAGAAATATCCTTTTCCATAATATAGGCTTAACTTTTTGGTAAAAACACTCCATGATGATGGAGAAAAAAAAATCACTTGTGTACAAGAAAGAATTTTGAAAGATGATCTAAGTTGTTATGACGGGTATTCTTTTAATTCTTTTATGATGTTCAAGAATGTGCTTACATTTTTATGACTAAAAGGAATATTTATTAACTGTTAGTGACTTCTTTGAGAACTGGGGATTAAATGACGAACAAGATGGCCCAATCTTGATGTCTTTTATTGTTCTCTAAGGAATACAGGCAAACAATAACAATAAGTTATTATAAGACAATAAACTGTTGTATTGTTATGGGAGGTAATATGTGTCATGAAAGGCATAGCAGGAACTCTTAAGACTAAAACATTTGGAGGATGGATACGAAGACAGCATTGTTGAGACAGGGAGGTAGTATTGTTATATTTTGATCAACTCAACCGGGGAGAAATGTTCACATATTAAAATGATCACCTTGTAAGCTAAATAATGTGATTGAATGTATTTAAAAAAGTAAATAAAAATAAAAATTAAAAAAAGACTAATCACTACAGAAAAATCAAAGCAAGTAACATTTTCCCTAAAATATGAAAGGTGACTAAAAGTCACTCAGTGAAAAATAAAATCAAGCATTTTGGTTTGGGTTTTGGTTTTTAAACACTGAAGGGTAACTGGCTAGAATCAAGAAGGAGGGAGAAAGGATGAGTCAGGGAGAAGAAAAGAAAGAGAGAGAGAAAGTGTTTACCATGGCCAAAGTGTGGACAGCAAGGTGGGTGGTAGCATTAGGTAGTCTGGAGAGGAAGGCAAAGTAGCTGCTCAGGTCAGGAAAGCCCCCCAATAAATACAGTGACCATATAATTTATAATGTAAGTTGAGATACTTTTGAGAATGAGAGGAAACACTATTAATAATTATGCCCAGACATGGCCATAAGTGGAGACATACGGCCAGTTTATTTAAAAATTACAAGGAAAGGATTTTAAACAGAAGGATGGCATACTGAATTTGCATTTTTAAAAATTCAATTTTAAGAGCAAGTCGTTCAAAAAGAAATAAGGATGAGCTTAGGGAGACTCACTAGAAAGTTTTAGATTAACTAGGATGATGGATGATCATGACCTAAACTAAGACAGCTTGAGAAATTTGGAGTTGAACGAATACACCCAGATTTAAAAGAAACAGAATAAAAAGACTAATAGAAATGGATGGAGTGGAAGGCCTATGTTGGATGAAAATGATGGCCTGAGCAACTGAGGGGGTGATGATAACTTTTACTAAGATTAGGAACACGGGAGGAAATCCTGATTTGGGGAAGAAAGACTGGAAGGTGATCAGTTTATATCACAATGAGTTTAAAGGGTCTGGAAAATTTTCAGAAAAAATGTTAAGTATTGAGATTTTCAGTTCAGGAAATATAAAAGCAGGGGTCATTGACAGGTGCAGTAAATAGAAAAGAATGGCTTTTTTGAGATCTGATCTTATTTATTTGTTTCTCTTATAAAAATCTTATTTTTGACTTGATTCAGATTTAAAAGTAGCTCTCAGAGAGGACAGCCTTCGTCTCTTGGCAATCAGTTCTTGGCATTTTTCCTTAGCCTCCTTCATTCTCTTGCCAAAAGTTTAGCATATTCCGCTGCCTCTTCCTTATTTTTCTTAGTACATTGTTTCTTGAGAGCAATACACCGACGTTTGTGTTGCAGGACTTGTGGAGTCACAAGACACTGAATCTTAGGTCCTTTGGTCCAAGGTTTCTTACCTTCTTTACTTAAGGGCTTTCTTACAACATATTGGTGGACATCATCATCTTTAGAGAGACTGAAAAGTTTTTGGATTCTGCCAGCTACCTTAGGCCCCAGGCGACGAGGCACCATGGTATCAGTCAGTCCTGGAATACCCTTCTCTCCTTTTTTATCAATAACCAGGTTGAGAACACTCAGATTGGCATCCACAATGCAACCCCAAACAGATTAGTACTTCCTTTCTCCCCTTCTTCTTAGTCTGTAACAGGAATGTCCCTTACTCAGTACTAGGCAGATGTGGGCGTGGATCAAGACACCCTGCTTCATGAGGAAACCTTGTTTGTTATTTCTGCCCCTGATTCGAACTACGCAACCCTTCCATTCTTCACCCAAAGCATCAGTAGCAACTTCTGTGGCCATAAGCTTCCCATAAAAAGTATGAAGTTTACACTCCTTGTCCACTTCAATGAATTTCTGGCAGCCCAGTGGCAGGGAGGGAGATATTCAGCTTCATCTTGAAGCAGCTGACCTCCTCCAAGTTCCCATGAAAGAGAGGCCCAAAATGACATTTTTAAAGAGAATATAAAGAAGATAAAAGGGCCTTGGACCAAGATGGTTCTCCAGTGCTAAGTTTTAAATGTTTGCTTCCCTACAAATTCCTGTGTTGAAATCCTACCCCACAAGGTGGATGATATTAGAAGATGGAACCTTAGGTAGGTGATTAGATCATGAGGCGGGGCCCTCCTGAACTGGAATATCACTCCTGTAAAAGAGACCCCAAAGAGCTATTTAGTCTCCTCCATTGTGTGAAGACACAGGACGAAGATGGTGTCTCTAAGCCAGAAAGTACATATTCCCCAGATATCAAGTCTACCTTGATCTTAAACTTTCTAGCCTCCAAGCTGTGAGAAATAAGTTTCTGTTGTTTATAAGCTACTCAATCTATGATATTCTGTTTTACCAACCTGAATGGACTGAGATATCCAATATTTTATAGTTGGATATTAAAGGCAATATTGGCAAAAGAGCCTGAGAAAGAACAACCATAGAGATAGGAAATTGCAAATTTCTGAATGAGATGCCATGTGAAAAAATTATAACTTTAGTCACAACAGGTTATTGACGTTGCCATTTATTTTTTCTCTTTTCTTTTTTTTATTACTTTTTCTGTATTTTGCAATGTAGACTACTGTATTATTTTATCTTTTCGCAATGATGTCAGAAACTAACTGTGGTTGGGACCAGCAGTTAGAATAATGGCTATGTCGCTGGACTCCTATGTAGTCGACCATGGTTCGCATCCTGGACCTGGTGGTTTAAATTCACGTGGGGCACGTGTGCATGCATGCCCAAGATCCCGAAAGGAGACTGGAGGAGAAGGGATTGTGGTGTGGCCATCCCCCTGGGGTGTGTTTTCTCGATTTCTGTCTCTCTGTCTTTCTGGCAAGTACATGTGCCCTATAGTGAAAACCTCTTCAAAAAAATAAAAAAGAGATTAACTGTGATTATAATCATGTTAATGCTAACAGCACTATATGTAAATGTATATAATAGCCAATTAAATAATTAGTAGATTAATAAAAATGAAATGAGGGCCAGAAGGTTGCCTGATGATTAAGGCACTGGATCCCAGATGACCAAATCCACAATTTGAGTCCTTGGACCCAGTGGTTTGAAAAATAAAATTGGATGCATGTAGTGCACGTCCAAAATCCTGAAAGAAAAATGGAGGAGGGACCAGCAGTTGGTGTAATGGCTATGTTGCTGGACTCCATGTAGTCCACAGCAGTTCAAGTCCCGGACCAAGTGGCAAAACTCATGCCACACACATGTGTGTGTGTGCCCAAGATCCTGAGAGGAGAATGGAGAAGAAGGGACTGTGGCATGACCATCCCCCCTGAGGGGGTCATTTCTCACTTTCCCCCTCTTTCTGTCTCTCTGTTGAGCACATCACCCAATAGCAAAAACTAAGCAAAAGAAACAATAATATTAAACTCATTTTGTAAGCAAAGATTCTAAGTTTTTGGCCTGCATTTCTTTTTCTTTACGTTGCCTTTATTTACTTAACCTAGCATTGAGAGTCCAATATATAAGCCTGCGAAATTATCTGTCAACATTCCCATTTTGTGATTTGTGCTCTGTTTCAATGGCATAAACACAATTATTTAACACCAGATCAAATTCTCCTTCAATAATGATTATTTCATTTCCTTTTTTCCTCTGCAAGCTGAAAGAACTGAATATAAATACGAACTCTATCTTATACTAATAGTGTCTCTTTAAGCAACTTGATGAACTCTATGTTTTGTAAAAATGGAAAGTCTCTAACTCAAGTTAGTAGTAAGAAAGTGTTTATTTTCTCCCTTTCACCTTATTTTTGATCTTTAGCTCATTTTAATGTGCACTGTCAGTTTGGAGTTTGTTGTTTATTGAGTCATCTGACCACATAAGAAAACTTTGTAAGGAAAAAAAACACTATATTGTTGTATTTTCCAAAACCTTGTAAATCTAAGGATGTCTTTGTAATACAATAAAATCGTTGGGACATACTTCATTTCCCTGTCAAATCTTTGAAGATATTTTTTCATTGCATTATAGAATGTTTATTGTCATAAAGGAGAAATATGAGACTGATTAGTTTACTTCTTTGGAAGAAAATTCTTTTCTTCTTTCTGGATACTAGAAGAATTCTTTTATCTTGAAATTTAACAATTTCATGGAGTGTTGTGTGTGTGTGTGCTACTGAACTTAGTACACTAGTTTTGCTTGAACATTTTTTGTGATCTTTAGGGCTCTCAAATCAGCTGTTTTGAGATCTATAAAGTTCGCTTTACTCATACTGTAGATTACAATTTCTAAGCTATTTGCATTGTTTTTCAGAATCATCTATATTTTGTAACATGGATTTTTATTATGTTTTGCTTTAATTCATCTTGTATTATTTTCTTCTTTTTAAAAATCTATTCTGTTCTCATTTTGTGGACTTGCAAGAGTTCTTACACTCACTGAGGAGAGATAGAGAGAGGCAGAAGGAGAGAGAAAGTAAGAAATCTCCCCTCCTGCCATGGGGGATGGCCAGTCACAATTCCTTCTCCATTCTACTCTTGGGACTTTGGGAACACAGGCACATACACCTGTGAGATTTTCAAGAAAGCAGGTCAGGGACTCAAACCACACAGTTGGCCATGTGGGATCCAGCCGCCTTAACCTTCACACATGCAGCTGGCCCTCAACGGTCATGTTTTTTGTTGACACTTACTCTGAAATATCGTGTGACAACTAGCATTTACTAAACACACTTAATTTTGTATTGTACTTTTTTCAAATCGATCTTTATGATGAAGGCTAGACAAAGAAGAGTTCTTCCCTTCTAGCCTCAATTTTTTTTTTTTCTGTGACTAGGAGGCAAGGTATTTGCTGAGAGTGAAGGTGAGCAAGTATGTATAAAGATGTGAGAAGATAAGAGAAGTAATGGCATAGTTCTAGAGAAGAAAAGAAAGTAACCTAGAAAAGATAAAGAAGAACTGAGCTAAATAGAACACTTGGCTAAAAGTGAGAAACATAAATTCGTGGTTTCTGTCCTCAGGAAACATAAAATCCAGCTGAGAAAGGAGACGTACTCAAACCACTGCAACTCAATCTACAATGGTATATGACTGAATAAGCAATACAGAGAAATTTATGATTCAGAATTTTTCCATTTTGATAACAATCAGACATTCCCAAAGATACAAAGGGGAACATTTTCTTCTTTCATCCAAACAGTCTAAAAAGGGTATCAAGCATGAGGACATCTCCATACCTGCCCATCTACTTTCTGAGAAGTCTCTCTATAAGCATACCACTCACACTGGGATCAGAAATATCCATACTTAATTGTCACGGCTCAGAATTACACTTAAGACTTTTGGGGTATTTGGTACCTTCACAGAAGTACCTTCCTCTTTTTGAAGTAGTTGTTTACAGGGCTGTGCTTTTATCTGCTTTGATCACCTGAATTTCTTTTCTTTAGACATGGTAAAGGAAAATTATGAAGAGCAATGTGAATTCACATGTAAAAGTTAAAAAAGAATCAGATCCTAAGAGCAGAAGGTGATATGAAATAGCTTATCGTATGCATTAACCTGGCTAAAGATGTCCCATTTCAAGTCCTGTTACTTATGAGGGAACTTACAGCAACCTTAGCAACCCCTACTTTAGACTTTAAAGGACAAGGACTAAGTAATCTTAGTGTTCTTGAGTAAGAAACCTATTTCTCCTACCTTCTCAAATGCAATCCTAGGCGTATTGCCAGTAAACAAAGCACTTCTAGGTCAGCAATATTTTCTCTCAATATAGCAAATGCTTCACATTGAGTCCTGTAGGTTCTGACTTTTTATGGGGGGCAGGGGGATTTTTGCTCTAGGGCACATATGCATTCTCTGGAGAGACAGGAAAGACAGAGAAATAGAAACAGAAAATGAGAAGTTACCCCTCCCCCCAAGTGGGAATGGCCATGCCACAATCCCTTCTCCATTCTCTCTGGATTTTGGGCATGCACATATAACCAGCATGAGTTTTAAGCCACTGGAACTAGGACTCGAACTGCAGTCCACTATATGGGAGTCCAGAGACATAACCATTATGCCATCTGCTGGTCCCCCAAGGTTCTGTCATTTTTAAAGGGCAAGATATAAGTGATAAATAATTATATATAAAACATTACAATTTACGACCTCAAAAAATAAACACAATGTTTATGAAGTTAGAAGACTCAAGTACTGATTGTAGTTTTACTTTGAAAAAAATGCTACAACTTACATAGTTTCTCTTTCTCGTGTTATATTACGAGAAAACCAATAAACTCTATTTTAATTAAAAATAAGAAAAATCCATACTTAATTAACTGCTTACATATTTTTAAAGTTAGGATGCATAATGCCTATGTCACTGGACTCCCATGTAGTCGACCGCGGTTCGCGTCGCGGACTCGGTGGCTTAAAACTCATGTCAGGCGCATGTGTGTGCGTGCCCAAGATCCCTAGAGGAGAATGGAGGAGAAGGGATTGCGGCGTGACCATCCCCCCTGGGGGGTGATTTCTCGCTTTCTGTCTCTCTGTCTCTCTCTGTCTGGCAAGCGCACATGCCCTATAGCAAAAACAAAACAAAACAAAACAAAACAAAAAACTCTTCAAAAAATTTACCCCTGGATCCTGCTTACCTTTAGCTTCTAATTTTATAATTTAGGGATAAAAATAAAATGACTTCCTAAATATAGAGTTGTTTTCAAGTAACATGACATGTTTATGGTTATGATTACTATTTAATTGGAGCTTTTTAGTTATATCTAAAAAATTTTTCAAGGACAACTTTAGCAACTATATATATATATATATATATGTACCTTAAATTGTGAATTATAGTATTGATTCTAAAACAAGAAAGATTATTTAAAAATTGCACCATAAAATGACCAAGCATACTACACTATATATGACAGAAATAAATTATTAGGTTAATCACGGAGAATAATGAATTCTTAATCTCTTTATGTCTTTTTTTTTGCTTTTTATAATTTTATTCTAATGTATTTATTTACATTCATTGTCTGTACATCATTACAGGATACAAAATGAGATTTTCCATCCAGAATACACTATATATTGGCTCAATCAATGATATTATCATATGTGTTATCATCAACAAATAATTTTCCCCATTTCTTGTTTCTTATATATTTTGCTTCTTTATGTTTTTCAAGTATATTTAAAGTATGAAAATAATGATCTTGCCTTATTGCAAGTTAATTCAAGGCAGTATTAAATATTTACTGAGGTCAAGAGATCAAAAACCAGAGGAAAAAAGACACAGGAAAGAATACTGCAAACAAGAGAAATTTTGATAAGACTTAATAACACCATACATTTAAGTTTAACATCGTAGCTGTTCTGGGTTATGCTTAATATGTCAAGTAGCAAATAAAACATGGAAAAAATATTATTTTCACTAGCAAGACCACAAAACGGGTATCGCAATCTTTAAAGAAAATGTAGAAAAAGTCTTATGCAGGCATGCACCACACAGTAATTCAGTCAGTGACAGACCACATACAAAACAATCTTCTCATAAAACTGTAATGGTTTATACCAGATAGCCTAAGTGTGTAGTAGGCTATATCGCCTAGGTTTTCTAAGTGTACTTTATGATGTTCACACACTGAGGAAATTGCCTAAAATTGTATTCTCAGAACATATCCCTGTCATTAGCCACTCTAGATAGTAATTTTTACGCTAACACCCTGCACACATAACATCTGTATTAGTCTGCTTGAGCTGCTATACCAACTACAGACTGGGCAACTTGAAATACAGAAATTTATTTTCTCACAGATCTAGAAACAAAAAGTCCATGGTTAAGATTCTAGCCAATATAGGTTCTGGCAAAGGCCCTCTTCCTTTATCTATAGACAATCACGTTGCATTCTTTCCTCTGTGCATATACAAAGGGACAGCATGAGCTCTCTGTTGTCTATGTTCGCTAATCCTGAGCCAGTTCCATGGCCTGGTGGTTAAGCCAGCCAGATCCCACATGAGCAACAGTGCAGTCTAAGTCCCAGACCCAGTGGCTTGAAAAACAAGCTGGGCACATGTTTATGCATGCCCAAAATCCTGAAAGAAGGGAGAGATAGAGAAGGGATTGCAGTGTTTCCTTTCCCGATGAAGGATATGTTCTCTTTTCCATTTCTCTGTCTCTGTCTCTTTCTAAGGAGCACATACACCTTCTAGCCAAACAAACAAATAATAAGTTCACTAATCCAATCAGAGCAGGGCCCCATCCTTATGACCATATGTAATTTTAGTTCCTTTCTTAGATGTGTCTTCTCCAAATACAGTCACACTGAGAGTTAGGGCTTCAACATAGGAGTTTTGGAGGAATATGAACATTCTGCCTATGACATTGGGTGAGATTACTTAAAAAACATTAACCTTATTAAAAGGAGTCCCCACCCTGGAGTGATGTAAGTAGATTTTAAAAAGAATCACAGGTGAAAGTAGCTTTTTAGTTCCTTTCAAGTGCTCAGGATCTGTTTGAAACCTACTTGATTCTCAGTTTCAGTCAACACCACTCCCATAATTCACCATAAAGGTGGTGGAGAGTGGAAAAAAAAATCTAAGATCATGCACTATAAGGGGTTCACTCTAATTCTTTTAAATGATCAAAGGCTATTCTCTGGTCAGGCTTAAAGCTGGTTCACAAAATCTGAAGCCCTTTTCCAAAATAGAGATTCTTATAGTTAGTGTAAAGAGATTTTGTTCACAGAATTCTTGTTTTAAGTCAGTCTCCTACCTAGTTAGGTTCCTTGGAGCAATAGGCTCTTTTTTTCCTAAGGGAGCTTGCCTAGATTTTATATGCTTAAAATACTTGACTTTGCTTATGACATATGTATTTTCTACTTCAGTGCTATTACGAATAATTTCCCTTTATATATAAGTAGATGCATATTTCTGTTTCAGACGTTAAAGTTATTTTAGGAAAATTGCCTTTAAACATGGATCTTGACCTTTTTTATGCTATAAGGTGCATGTGTTCACTGGAGAGAGAGAGTCAGGGCAACAGGATGTGAAAAATCACCCCCTTGGTGGGGGGAGGCCATACTATAATCCCTTCTCATCCATTCTCCTCTTGGAATTTCGGGCACGCACACATGTGCACACGCCTGATGTGAGCGTTAAGCTGTCAGGTCTGGCACCCAAACCACAGTGAACTTCATAACTTAATCTTTCCTGAGATTACTATTAAGAAATTGTCCTCGGGCCGGCAGGTGGCATAATGGCTGGGGTGTTGTACTCCCACATGGCTGACATGCATCAGCATGTGTGTGTGTGTGTGTGTGTGTGTGTGTGTGTGTACCCAGAATCCCAGGGGGAGAATGAAGAAGGGATTGTGACGTGGTCATCCTCCATGAGGGTGGTTTCTCACTTTCCATCTCAATGTTTCTGTCTCTCTCTGGCAAGCACATTCACACTATCACAAAAACCTTAATTTTTTTTTTTTTTCTAATAGTCTACCTGTCACCTAGACCCTGTTAACTGAACAAAACTCTTGTTTTTTTACATTCTCAGTTACATTTTGAGGAGTTTTTTGTTTTTTGTTTTGTTTTGTTTTGTTTTTTGAGGAAAGTAGGTAATTAACTGGACCATTTTATATTTTCTTTTGTTTAACGTAAGATAAAACATATTTCTGGAATGGAGTATTGCAAAAGAATTTTGTTAAAAGTATCTAATAACCTTTTCAATGCCTATGCAACAGCTCAGTATTAAAGCATTTGTCCAGGGTATTAAAATGACATACAGAGTGATGTTTATTGCAGTGGAGTAAAATACCCTGTGTGCTGTTTGTCCAGAAACTTTGTTTTGTCTCAGTGCATGCTTGGATTTGCACTCTCTGATATGATTTCCATTCCTTGAGTTCAGACTTCCTAGATATACCATCCATGATCTGCCCAGTTCTTGTCTCATGTACATCAAACAATGCAGGCATCGTTGGAGTATATTATTTTTAAAAACAGGTCTGGTACTTTCTTGGCTCTTTTGTAACTGTTATTATTGGAATTTTTACAATTTTATGGAATTCAATGGGACCCTACAATTTCCTTGAGTGTAGGATTTCTTCTTTCCTGTGTTTTTATGCCACAAAGCTGAATTTCAAAGAGAAACACGAGAAACACTCTTCTTTCTGCACGGAATAAAAGAGCCTCAGCAAATTCCTAATCTAATTAACATCTTTAACAACTTAGACAATAAATTGACTGCAACTGCTCTTGAAGCTCTGTGCCACCTTGTTAAGCTCCTTTCCAAGACTGCTATAAATCAAAGGAGAAATGCTAAGGTCCTTGCATATGTTTGTTGCTTGTTCCAATGTGAAAGGCTGATTGCTTTACCAACTGCTCATTTAGACTGGAATTTTTTTAAAACTTGTTTAGCATTTCAGGTTTGGAAATGTTGCCCCTCTGAACACACAGGATTGTTTTGGCTCCAGTTCCTTAGGCTGAAGTCTAATAGCTGAGCTATTTAGTTTATTAAGGGTTATGATGATTATTTTTTATGGAAAATCATGAGAAAATGTTAATTTATGAGGAAGGGTATACATTCTCTTTTAATACTTGCCCAGAAATTTTGTCATGCTATTGAAATTTCATAATTCATTCTTGAACATGAATTTCTATGAGATATTGATGGGGAATTCAATTTAGTCTGTAGCTGTGATAATGACAATCCTCCAAAAGCACTGGGTTACCATCTATGTTCAGAAAAACCGATGCTTTAGTTCTTGATTTCAATCTGAAACCTATATGTAACTCATGTACAGACAAGGAGACAACTAGGATACACCTATATATATATAGGTGTATGCATATATACATATGCATATATATGTGTGTGTATATGTGTGTATATATATGTGCATATATATGTGTGTGTATATATATGTGTGTGCATATATATGTGTGTATATGCACAAACATATATATATACACACACATATATATATAATGGTAAATTTAACTGAATGAATTATTTTTAAAAAAAGGTAAATTTAACTGAATGAACTATTTTTACTAATATTTTTTAATTTTTTTGAGAGAGAGGGAAAACAGACATGTACCCTCAACAGGGTCTAATACTACAATCTTCTCTCTAATCTTTTAGGTTAGCCAGGATTACAACATACTCATGCTCTGTGCCTGGTGTGTACAGACTGACCTGGGAATTGAACCCTTATCTCTCGTAGAGGGTCCAGTATTGTAAAATATTGCACTACTGCTGTGCTACTGCAGTTTGGCCCTGAGTGAAATTTTTGCCCCTAGTCCAATCCATTTGAAGAATATCTAGCAATACATGGTTCATTATATGTAATGGAATTTATCCTGGGATCTTAACCAATGTCTTATTTTATTATGTTACATTTTTTTTTTTTTGCAACTAGTGTCTTTTTTATTTTTTTTAGCAACTAGTGTCTTTTTTATTTTATTTATTTATTTTTTTAGAGAGGTCTTTTGCTATAGGGCACATGCTCTCGCCAGAAAGATAGAGAGACAGAAAGCAAGAAATCACACCCTGGGGGTATGGACACGCCGCAATCCCTTCTCCTCCATTCTTCTCTCTGGATCTTGGGCACACACACGCACATGCACATACACGCACATGCGCCCGATGTGAGTTTTAAGCCACCGGGTCCGGGACTCCAACCCGTCAACTACAAGGGAGTTCAGTGACATAGCCATTACGCTAACTGCTGGTCCCACAACTAGTGACTTTTATGACTCTCAAATTAAGGAGTCCTTTGAGGACAGATCTTGAGCTGGTATAAAATAATTCATTTTAATTTTAAAATTTAATCCAAGAAGTTTTCATTATTTTCACACAATATTTGATTACTTAGTAACTTAGATGATATAAAATATCAGATTATTTTGCATTGTGTCCAGAAAATAGTGAGGAAAAGGGTTCTGGACTATTCATATTCACAGAAGGAAAAATTTTTTAAAAGTTAAACATTTATCTCATTAGTAGTTAAGGAAGAATAAACAATGACATATTTGAACAATTATTTTACACCTTTTGTTTTTGATAGAGGGCACATGTGCTTGACAGAGACAAACAGACAGGAAAAGAAGGAGAGGAAAAAGTACCACCCATTCCCCATTGGGAAGCCACACTACAATCTCTTCTCCTTCATCTTTGCCTCCTTTCAAGACTTTGACACACAGGTATATGGTCCCAGCATGTTTCCCAAGCCGCTAGTTCAGGACTCAAACCACAGTCAGTCCTCAAGGGGAGTCTAGCTGCCTTAAGCACCAGGCCATAGAGCTGGCCCTATACCTTTTTAATTATAAAAATATGTAGATAATATTAAATAGTTCTAGCAAAGTTAGAACTTTCATGTATGTTTATGACATTAGTAAGGCTCATCATTTCTGTGGAATCAATTTCACAGTCACTGCCATATGCAGTAATCCTGTATCTGTTATGGCACAAGGAAATAACAGAGATGCTTAGCAAAATAGAAATTATAATCATCAAACATAAAAATCAACTGAGGATCACCAAATGGTTCATTACATTATGATATACCAATCACTTACATATTAGATAGCCATTAAAGTTATGGTTATAAATATTATATACTAACATGGAAAGAAGCTTATAAACTCATGTCAGGGACAAAAAAGCAGAATGAAAATTTTGTGTACACTGTAACTACAGATCTTTAAAAGTATGGATATAAAAAAGATATAGATTAATGCTGCAAGATAATGGTAGCTGCTGTTTTGGAGTAGTTTTTATTGACATTTTCGTTTCCTGCTTTCTAAAGTTTTGTTGTTGTGATGTGGTTATCTTAACATTATTTTTATAATATTCATAAAAAAACAAGCATAGTGATTTTCAACAACTATTTGTGAATTGTAAACAAAGCTTCAGTGAAAATAACTACGTAGGAAAATGGCCTCTGTCCAGCTACCCAATATTCTGTAAGAATTTCTCTATTTCTAAACTTCCGTGATGATACACAGAGGGAGGAAAAACTTCAATGAGTTCAAGTTTACTTGTCACTTTAGGAAAGGTTGGTATGCCAAGAGAATTACTGGTAACTACGGGGGATTTTATAGACTGACTCAATTACATCTGTTTCCACACCTTTGAGTTTGAGACTAGAGAATATTTTGTAAGAATACATTTTCAAGAAAATGTCTTAAAGAACATAGGCTGAAGCTTGTGAAAAGCTGATGTTTGAAATGGGGATAAGTCAGCCAAGAGGCAAGCTATGAGAGACCACAGCTGAATTTTTTTTTTCCAGAGTAATTTCATAAACTTTCCCAATTAACCTTTACCCTTTGGGGATTACAACTGAGAGATGGAACGTTCAAAGGGTGGGTTATCCAGATGAGCTTCTTGTTTGCTGCTAAGTTTTGATGTAGTATTATTTCTAAATTTAAGGTTAACAGATATCTGTAGTTTTGGGAGAAGGTCTGGGATTCGTTTTCTGTATCCCCAGCTGCATTGCATCTGTAGTGTGGAAAAACAACTTGTAGAATTTAGCCGCTCCAGAGGGAATAAAGAATTAAGCTTGACTTTCTTTATGGAATCAACATTCAGTTGAGTATTTGTTCCACATATTCATGCATACTACATAAGCGAACATACTTAATAATTGATTAGATCACATTTTTAAAAATTCTCCTTATGGGCTCTCTAATATTACCCTTTCTTATATTTTTCCCCCCTATGAAACAGGGAGTTTGAAACACTGTTTTCCATCACATGTTGAGGGGTAAGATAGATGACCTGATCATTGTGAAGATATGGCTCTTCAAAGTGCAAGGTACTTCATTTCTTTACCAGACAAAAGCAAGCAAATGAAAGGGTCTGTCTCAGAAAGACCCTGTGCCCTTCACCTAAACTGGAGAGCATAGGCTTCTGTGAAAGTGTATGTGTTTACATAGCGTGAATCTGGTGTCCTAAATCAGAACAATCAGATAAATCAGAACAGTTCCCTAGTTTCCCAACTTGAATAAGTGCTACCTCTAGGAAATTCAAAGTTTTGGAGGCGAGGTGTCAAGATTCCGTAGGAATTCAAGAAGCATACCGGCCAGCCCTGCACTGGATTGACTGTAGCAATGTTCCGCAGGCATTAGTGACAACCTCTCAGGCTCAGAAGACATAAGGAACCTGCTTCTAAATTAGAAGTCACCTGTGAGATCGAGACTAGGCCTACGTTTTTTGTTTATTTTGTTCCTTTTTATTTAGCTTTTTTTAGTTTTTAATGATAAAGACCGAGAGACATTTAGTCTGATCTATTACAAACACCTTTGAGTAATTTAGTAGACTTTTAAACCTCTATTTGTCCACAGTCTTGGCAATAAACTGCATCTCCTGGCATTTGGACACAAATACTACTATGATGTTTCTAATTTGCTTTTCCTCATCAATATCTTCACTGCTACAGATAGCATTAGTAGTCATGAATTTGTCCAAGCCATAAATTTAATATATTGCCTAACTACTTTAAAAGCAGTGCTTGTCCTGAAATAGAATTCCCCACATTCTTCTTATAGTGTGAAGTGCACAGTCTGTTTTGTTTTCGCTTTACAGCCCTTTTGATTTGGAAAACGTATCTTATTGGTTCTTAATTTCTTATTTATGCTAGGTTCCCCTGTCTAGTGTTTTACATGGTTAAAAAATAATCATCTAGTCACATTAGTCTCTCTTGATACTCTCCAGGCTATTTTACCAACAACAACCTCGTGTGGGGTTTTGATTGTTTTCCTACGAGAAAAGGTACAAACGGAAAAATGCTTTGTTTCCTCCTGCTTCCTTGAGTGTATTTAGTCATTAATCTCAAAAAGACTGCAAAAAAGAAGAAGAAGGAAAAAAAAGGTCTATTTGGTCAACTTTATTTTTCTCTGACCATCTTATTCAGTTTTATCTCTAGCACAAAATACTGCGCCTAGCACTTGACAGATGCTCAATAAACCAACACTGGATTGGGAAAAAACAAACAAACAGGATTATCAGATTTTCCTTCTCAAATTATACTCAAACATATGACCTAATGAGGCTGGGACTACAATCAGCAATGACTTTGGTAAAATGTATAACTAATTGGGCATCACTAAGCAAACTGCTGAGGTACTAAATCACTTTATAAATATACAGCAGCAACTGTGTTTGTCTCTAGTTTCCATGAATTGGTCATCCAAACAAAAGATCTGCTTGGACTGTTTTTGTTCCTTAACATATAAACTTGAAGTCTTGAGCCTTCCAATTATGACTAATGAGAGTTCCTGGAGTTATAAGGTACATGGGTAAATTTTTAAGTAATCTAATTTAGTAAGAACTTAAAAGCCATGTTTTTTAAAAAAGGGCTTGTCCAGACACAAAAAGACCACATATTGTACTATTATTCCATTTATATGAAATGTCTAGAAAAGGCATATTTAGAGAGACAGAAAGTAGATTAGTGGTTGTCTGCCGCTGGGGATGAGAACAGGAATTAACTGTACACAGGAATAAGTGATCTTTTCGGGGCCATGGAAATGTTTTAAAAGAGGATTGTAGTGATGGTTATATAACTTGGCAAATTCAATGAAAACTTTTGAAATATATGTGAACACACTCACATACACATAAAAAATGGCATGAGTAGAATGTTACTTCAGTGATTGTTTAATAGAAGGTACTTTAGTTTAAGCTTTATACAAGCTCTCACTTTCAGGCACATAAAGGATGACAGAACAGATTCTGGACCTCTGTTGTGCCTTCCTAGATTTGGGGAGGGGTTTGCACCCCTTATCGTCCAAATTGAACCACTGTATTATAAACTCAGATAATGACAATGACCCAAATATTTTCTGGAAGAGAATTAAAACTTGACGCAGGCACATCCATCCTGTCTCTCTTTTATCACAGTTCTATATCCCCCAAACCTATCATAGTGCTACGCATATGCTATACAACCCATAAATATCCACTAAACGAAATGAAGAACTCCATGAATGTATAGATCTAAAATAAAATTCCCAATTCTACGGCAAAATTTCCCATAAATACAGGAAGCTGTATTAAGTAATTCATAATCTGCTATTTGTTCTAGTATACTTTATAGATGGTTATGATTAATACACAACTCCAATTTTTCAACTAAAAATCATTTTAGCTGTTCACTAAATGTTATTAAATATTTTCTTTTTCTCTAAAAACAGAATATTCCCTCCAGGAACAGGAGGCAAAAATAGGTACAATGTTACATCAGCTTAGTAGAATACCGTGAAAAATCATTTTGAAATACTAGAAAAAAGAGGTTATTGAACATTCTGGCTTATTTATAAAACTATTATATGTTGAAGAGGTCCACTTGCAAATCAGCTTTTGGCTAGGAATCTTGTTCAGAAACAAAATCAATAAAAGTCCGGGTGCAGGGGTCAGCAGGTGGCACAGAAGTTAAGGCACTGGACTTAAGGCCACATGGCTGACCATGGTTTGAGTTCCAGACCAGGTGGCTTGAAACTCATTCCGTGTGTGTGTGTGTGTGTGTGTGTGTGTGTGTGCATGCCCAAAATCCCAATAGAAGAATGGAGGAGAAGGGATTGTGGCATGGCCATTCCCCCTGGAGGTGGATTTCTTGTTTTCTGTCTCTGTCTCTCTCTGCCTCTCTGGAAAGCACACATGCCCTATAGCAAAAATTTCTTAAGAAAACAAAGCTTGGTGCATTAAAGTATCAACAGGTCAGATAAAGGTATTTTGACATAAAGAAATTAGTTGACTTTTTAATTATTTATTTAATTTTATTTATTCATTCTCTCTCTCTCTCTCTCTTTTTTTTTTTAATTTGACAAAGAAAGAGAGGGAAAGCAAGCCACCAGGTCCAGGGCTCGAACCACGTCTGCCATGTGGGAGTGTCCAGCACCTTAACCACCACACTACCTGCTGGTTCCAAGAAATTGTTCTTTATAACTTGAGCTTGACTTATCATAGTTAATTCTACTGAACTGAAATGATATATTTAACTCAGAGTACTAATTTCATAGTCCTATTCTTCCCACCCAGGTGTCCTGATGTAGGTGTTAGAGGTAATTAACTGTCATTTTTTTTCTCAGTAATTCAGAATCTGCCATGAATCAAAAGCCTCTGTGTGAGTTATTGTAAAAAACAGAAACAGTTTATTATGAATTATGCTCTTATTTTAGTTAAGTTTTAGAGCAGTTACCCAAGAATATATTACACATAGCTATTAGACAATCAGTTTTTCTCACAGTATACTAGTTTAAGTCCGTTTATGTGCACACATGTACATGTATCTATGCACCCATAAATATCCACATGGAAACATGGACACATCAAAAAAGCTGCATATTATTTTTTACCATAATTGCAGTTGTGAACATAATTCATTAAAATGGCAGTAATATGTTTAAGGTAAAACCCAGTAATTTTGAGCACATGATTATTTTTTCACTGTTCTAGCCTGTTAAGTATCATAGGAGGAATTGTTTCAGATTCTCATAAATAGAGTTGTACTAAGTAAATAATGAATCTTTTCCCTTTATGAGAATATTTAGATATCATCATAAATTAGTACTCAAACCTGTCTTTCCACTGAGATCACTAATAACTGCATCTATTACAATGAATCCATTTGAAAATTTATTTCCCAATGTAGCTCCACAGTTGAAAGTTCAGTGCTCAACTTATTAGCCTCCTGTCTGGGTAGGCGGTTAAGAAACAGCTGGTACTTGCTTTCTGTACCTTTGATCCTGTGGCAGAGGTAAGGAGTTTGTAAAACCAAATCTAGCCTCTTGTTTGCAATCGCAGTCTGTCCCGGAGGCAACATGTGTGTAGTTCTTGCCGCCAGAACCACAGAGGACTTGCCATGTGTTTTTCAACTTGGTAACCTGTATCAGCAGAGTTTCTTTCCACTGGGTATTGTGTTTCCTTTTAAGGGGTTGATGATAAGATTGTGCACTACGTCCATGTCCAAGTCACAATGTGGCTAACTATGTGGCTTTCTTGTGGAGAAGTAATCCAGCACTAGAGAAATGCGTGGCTCCTCTCTGTTCCAAGTAGAATGAAATACACTGCTGGCCCAGGAGACAACTTTTTAATACACAGCTATTTTAGTAACTTTAGGAAGCATTTCTTAATAGGTAATTCCTTGACATCTTGTTTGATATTTATCTTTTCCACTAAACTGGAAACTCCATGAGGAAGGAGACACATACATAACGTGCCTTTGCTTAGAGCATGGTAGGAAATTGATGGCTATTAGTTGAAGTTAAAAAAAATTATGAAATATAATATTTATGTGAATAGTCATTTACATGACACCACTTAGTTACAAACTTGGAAACTCACTGACTTGTTTGATTACTGATGAATAGATTTGATGATGTTATTGTGCTCAACAAATTCCAATTTGTTTTTGTAACATTCAAAATAACGTCTCTAGTATAAAGTTCTATATTTAAAAAATTTTATCATTTGATTCAGTGTTTTTTTGTTGTTGTTGTTTTGTTTGTTTGCTTTTGGAGAGGTTTTTGCTATAGGGCACGTGCACTCACCAGAGAGACAGAAAGTGAGAAATCACCCCCCAAGGGGGATGGCCATGCCACAGTCCCTTCTCCTCCATTCTCCTCTCGGGATCTTGGGCATGCACGCACACGCATCCGGCGTGAGTTTTAAGCCACCGGGTCCGGGATGCGAACCGCGGTTGACTATGTGGGAGTCCAGTGACATAGCCATTACATTAACTGCTGATCCCTTGATTCAGTGTTTAAAAAAAGTATTTTTTTCTGAGATTGTTGGGGGCCATTAAAAATGGACTTTTCTACAGTTTTCCCCTTAGAACTGGGCTTTAGATCTACAAGTCTTCAAGTATCTAACCCATCAAAACTTTATTCGGTTATGGCTCGTTTGGGCTTAAACTAGGTACCCCATGCCTGCAGCTCGTACAAACCAGCTGGCCTTTGGAGGACCATGCTGCTAAGAAGTGGTGGTCCTCATTTCCGTCTCTGGTTAAAATGGCAAAACTTACAATAAAGTGAACATATTTCTCCTTGTCTTGACTCCTGCCCAGGTGAACACTGGCCCTCAAATCTGAGGATCACTCTGAGAATTTATTTGGCATCTGTGAGGTACTGACAGGATCTCCAGCACTGAATAAAACATAGGAGGTGACATACTTCACTTTCCCACTGGGCTTCGAGTTGAGGTAATTATGGTTCTGGGTTTTGTGCATGTTTGGAATTTAAAACTGTTGCTTTGTCAGTGTGTTGATTTTATGGTCAGTCTCAAGAGTAAGTAGATTTCAAAAACATAGCCAGTTAAGAGGAGAGTTGGCTGCCTGTTAGATAGAAGTATCTGGATAATAGTAGTATCCGTCCCACAAGATGGTTCTGAAAGGAGAGTTATAATTGACTTAAGCCATTTTTGCTGCCTGTTCTTTTAAACATGTGGCTGGAAAGCCTCTTCTGGTCTCTTAGCTCAAATGCTCAAACATATTCTGTAACAGTCATGCAGCCTGGCCCAACACAAAGAAAGTATTGTACTTCATCGCTTGCCTAGGTTTGCCTACAAGATCAAAAGTGAAAGCTATTTCCATTTGAATTGAAAATATGCAGTAAACATTTTCTTGATAGAACTTTTAAGATTTCTCTGTGCATTGTAAGGAAGGCAAAAAGTAAAACTGGCTTATTTCTCCTTATAGCAGGAAAAAAATGGAATGAAAAATACTTTTTTCCTGAAAACGTCACAAGCTAATATCAGACAGACCATCAAGCTGTTTAGTTACATAAGGGACTGTACTTAGAGATGGGAAATAGGATTTAGAAACACAGTAAAATCTTACAGACTGAGAGTTTGTGACACTTTCAACAAGTGTTTGCCTTAAGTTTAACTTAGAATGATTTATAAAGAAAGAGTTTGTAAATCAACTCATCACGTAAAGGAATTTACAAAGTGTGTGTGTGTAACTTAAGAGGATGCAGTGATTCGAATAAATGTGTTAGAAATGCCACTTTTCATAGTGCAATTATATGCAAAAGCCAATAATTCCTATTGGAAATCTGATTGGACAAAGTTTTGTTATAGAATTCAAATCTGCAAGTAAATAAAAGTACCAGAGAGATTTTTTTCTGCATGAAATATTGTATAACTCTGAATTTTATCAAAAGTTTGTATCTTGTGTCTACTACACCTTCCCTTCTCTTTATTTATAGGTGCCAGTGATAGCCCCTGGCCGAAGCAGAAGAAAGGTGATGTTTGTGTATCTGTTTAATCTTTTTTTTATATTATAGTGATCACAGCACATAACAATAAGCCATTGAGAAAAATAAAAGGATGGGTAAGCAAGAGACATGATATGAAACTACATCATTATATTATGTCTTATATCTCAATAGGTTTAGGACCAAATCTACAGGAAATCTACATTTGGGAAACAGTTGCTGGAGGTTGACTGTGCAGTTGGGAATGGAAATCTAGTGGGACAGGGCTATGGAGGACTTAGAGCCTAAGAAATCAAACTCAGTACCTAGAAGTCCTCATCCTGTTTCATTGACAAGGCAGGAGAGTAAGGGCGACCATAGAAGCCTGTAGGGGGAATATAAATGGTCCTAAAGTTGGGGCTTCAAAAGAGGGTGGTTTGGGACCAGCAGATGGCATAATGGTTACATTGCTGAACTCCCATATGGCTGACTGTGGTTCAAGTCTGAGACCCGGAGGCTTGAAATTCATGTCAGGCGTATGTGTGTGTGTGTGCCCAAAATCCCAAGAGGAGAATGGAAGAGAAGGGATTGTGGCATGGCCACCACTCCCACCCCACCCCCCCGCAGAGTGATTTCTCACTTTTTGGCCTCTGTCTCTCTAGTGAGCACATGTACCATATAGCAAAAATCTTCCCCCCGCCCCAAAAAAAAAAAAAAAAAAAAAGGGGGTTCATGGTGTTTGAAGAAGGAAGAACAGACAAAGTTGTATTCAGAATTAGGAGAGACCAGAGACTCTAGGCCTGAAAAAGTGTCTTTTCAGACACCGTGGCCCAAGAACCATATCTATTTTAAACTAGGCCAGGAGTGAGTCCTACAGTGTCATTTGCCTGGGCACTTGCTTGAGCACAAATAAGATGGAGAAAGGAAGCTGTACCATCTACGACACTAGGGCAGCTCAGAACAGTAACTGATTTTCTGCTGATGTGCGGAAGAGAACCTATGGGCAGAGATGAATCCAGAAATCTCTGTCCTGCTTAGGACACAGTTTTATGGACTGGGCTTGTTGAAACTGCTTGCTTCAAGGTCATGTAGTAAGGTGTGAACACCGGTACCTAAGAAAACATGGCACTCCTGGTGATGGTTGAGGACCTGGTGATATGTCCCCAGGTAGAAAAGTCAAGATGTCACTCTCTGACTCTGATTGGCTACATGAACACTCAGATGTAGATGGTATAAATTAATCATCATACTTAGACACTGGTATCTGCTTTTCTTTATGCCCCTGGCCAAAAAACTCTTGATAGTTGCTTTTGACAGTATATGGTTTCTTTTTTGCATCTGAAGATAAACTTTACTTTCAAAAAAAAAAAAAAATTCCCATTTTTCGAGAAAATTCTAGGTCTCCTGCTCACATCAAGGATGAAAGAAATGTTTTTCCTTCCAGCTTAGGCAGGGCAGAATGGTTCCCACAAAGAAGGGTGGTGAGAAGAAGAAGGGCCATTCTGCCATCAACAAGGTGGTGATGTGGGAATATACCATCAATATTCACAAGCGCATCCATGGCATGGGCTTCAAGAAACGTGCTCCTCAGGCACTCAAAGAAATCTGGAAATTTGCCATGAAAGAGATGGGGACTCCAGATGTGTAATTGATATCAGGCTCAACAAAGCTGTCTGGGCCAAAGGAATAAGGATCGTCCCATATCAAATCCATGTGCAGTTGTCCAGAAAACAAAACGAGAATGAAGATTCATTCACCCAACGAGCTCTACACTCTGGTGACCTATGTACCTGTTACCGCTTTCAAAAATCTATAGTCAATGTGGATGAGAACTAACTGCCCATTTTCAAATAAAGTTATAAAACAAACAAACAAAAATGATGAAAGAAGTGTACTACAAGGGTTAGAAAAATGAAGGTACCTCAAAAGATATCAAACTGCACCTTTCAGTGTCATTCTTGGACCTGCTTTTCATGGTCAGAGCCAAAGATGAACAAAATATCGGGTCATCAGAAAAAGGCATGACACCTTTTTACACAGAAAAACATATAAATATGTCGTGACTTTTCTGCTGTAGACAGCAATGTGGAATGTGGAAATCTCAACCTATCAGAGCAGGA
>NW_006159915.1:1603840-1617671 GCF_000334495.1 Tupaia belangeri chinensis
CCTGAAATCTAATGATAGTTATAGTTATGGTGACAGGTCATGAACTCTAGTAGGCCTAAATTTTATTCAAATGTTATACACACGAGTGTATTGTATGTGTGTATTTAAAGCTTCTTTCTTTTTCTTTTGTGAGAGAAATATACATACACACACAAGTACCCTCAACAGGGTCTCAGGTCATGGTCACTATATTTAATTAAACATAATATATATATAATCACTACATATAAAATATGTATTATATACATATAAATAGAATGATTTAAGTCTTAGACAAAAACCAATGGCCTTTGCAAGTTCTAAGCAGAAACACATTCCCAGAACTGCAAGTTTTATAAAGCAACATAAATTTGAGCAGTAGAGAAGCCACTTAGCACAGAGATGAAAAACAGAGGCTCTGGGGAAAAAAATCAAGATTTCAGTCCCAGGTACAGAATTCAAAATCGTGGGATCTTATTTATTTTATATAAATATATTTTCAGAGGCTTTTGCTATAGGGTGCATGGGCTTGCCAGAAAGAGAGAAATCGCCCCCCCCAAGGGGAGGTGGCCATGCCCCAATCCCTCCTCCTCCATTCTCCTCTTGCGATCTTGGGCACACATGCACGTGCACCTGGCGTGAGTTCAAGCTACCGGGTCTGGGACTCGAACCGCAGTTGGCCATATGGGAGTCCAGCGACATAGCCACTATGCCAACTGTTGGTCCCAAAATTATGGGATCTTATTTAAGCCAGTTACCATGCTATGCTTTGGCTGTGGGTTTTTTTTTTTTTTCCACTAAAAAGGATATTTAATGACATCTACCTACAAAGTTGAAAAATTACTTGACTTCATTACTCTTGAATTCAAATCTTGCTCCAAGGAGCAAGATATGAATATAGACTTCCACTTGCCACCTTTAAGGCTATGCAAGGGAATAGGGAATCAAAATACCAAAGGACAACTCTGCGTAGCCTATTATTCTAGATACTTAGTAAGTAGAAGTTCTCTATTTGGGGAAGGTTATTGAGATGGACAATAAAGGTCCAGTGTTTTAGTCTTCACGGTATCCTAGATTGCCTGGGTTTTCCATCTCTCTTTTGGAATGCTATGCTGTGTGCCTATTACTTAACCAAAAGGGTTTGGCCAAACCCAGATGATTGGGAAAATAAAAGCAAAGCTTCAGACAAATATTAAGATGAATTTCCAACTGGTTTTGAAAAAAAAAAAAAAAAACTACTTTTCACTTTTCATTTCTCAGATGGATGGGATAACACATTAGTTGTGGGTCTGGTTACTCAAAGATCAGCTAGTAAGGCAAAATTGTAACAAGTCTCTGAGATAATGGGAAGGTGGAAGTGAGAGGGGATTTAAATGAAGAGATTTGAAAGAGGTGCCATATCTTCAACACTGGAAACTTTAGGAGAGATCTCGGGAATTGGGGGTGGGAAATGAGTGGAAAGTGGGTTGGAAAGTTGTTAGATTTCTATTTTTTTTTCTACAGAATTACTTTACTTAGTTATTTTAATTTGACCAGAGACAGAGTGAGAGAGAGAGAGGAAAAGTGAGAAAGCAAGCTGCCAGGTCTGGGAGTTGAACTGTGGTCAGCCACGTAGGAGTCCAGCGCTCTTAACAACCACACCACCTGCCAGCTCCGTGATTGTTAGATTTCTATCTATTGGATGACTACTCACTTTTTGTTAAAGGTGTTCTAACTCAAGACACAGTTATTCAATTTTTATTTTTAGGAAATATGTTTCAATGAAAATTGAGGAACACTGGTTGAGAATAGCGGAATGGTATAGAAATGCACTAATGTGAACTTTAGCTTCTTATGTTTAATTTAGTATTTAGTTTAATATGATTAAATTATAATCACAGAATGTGGAGAAATGTAGGCACTGGGATCTATAATCTAAAAAATTACTGTTGCATTCTGTCGGTTTAGTTGTATTTTAAATGTAGTAAAATAAATCAATATTTATTTTCCAATGAGGCTTTTCTTGAAGACTTCTTTCTAATGCCAATGATGATAGATTCCCATATTATGGCTTTTTATATCAGAGGTTCTTAAATTAAGACTCATTTCTCTCTAAATAACCTATTCATAACCCAAAGTAATAGATCAATAATTCTGAACTAAAAATAATGGAGGTCCCAAAGGAGTCCAGTGACCCTGAGGATGGTTTTATTTGGCCCATGACTTAGTTTTAAATTTTAAATATTTAGGATTTCACTGAAAATCCAATTCTCAATTTCTTTGGGAGGATTAAAGATTATAAAAGACTGAGGTTAATGTGCATTACTCAATGAAAGCAGTCAGGTAGAATCCTACTCTTGTTCCTTCCTTTAGAATGATTGGGTTTAGGGACCAGCAGTTGGCGTAATGGCCATGTCACTGGACTCCCATGTAGTCGACCACAATTTGAGTCCTGGACCCAGTGGCATAAACTCACGCTGGGTGTGGGTGCATGCATGCCCAAGATCTTGAGAGGAGAATGGAGGAGAAAGGATTGCAGCGTGGCCATCCCCCAGAGGGTGATTTCTCGCTTTCTGTCTCTGTCTCTCTCTTTCTAGCAAGCGCATGCACCTTAAAGCAAACACCTCTCAATAGAAAAAAAAAAAAAAGAATTAATGGGTTTAAACATGCTGTATTCCCTTAAGAATGATTGGGTTTAAACTTGCTGTATTCCCTTATTTTACCTGCTAGACCTATTTACATAGGCCCCTAAGAGTGTCTGGCTTCAGTCATATGTTTATATGACTTAGGTTTATGTTTATGATACTTACCAATACATCTTTTATTCCCATCTCTGTGGGAGAATACTGGACAAATAGAAATTGTACAGATTTAAGATGTACAACTCTATGTTTCATTATACCCATATGTTGTCGATTAGTCACCACAGTAAAGCTAGTTAATATATTCATCACATTGCATAGTTACCTTTTTCAAGTGCATATGTGGAATAAAAAATTTTAAATCTACTCTCTTAGCAAGTGTCAACTGTACAAGATCACATAGAGTAAAATGGTGTTTACCAGAATTTGAGGGGATGGAGGAAATAGTGGATATTGGCCATAAGTACTAAATTGCATTTATAAAAGACAAGTGAGCTCTGGAGAACTAACGTACAACATGACAACAACAGTTACTAATAAACCACTTTGTTTAAAGGTTGAATTGACTAGCTGACTCAAAAGAATGAGTGACTTGAATAATATAAATTTTTGTAATTAATGAATATTGGCAATCAACTTGTGTCTTTATTGTTTAATGAATTTGGAGGTGGCTAAAATAAGCTGATCATATCTTTTTTTTTTAAGAATTATTTTATTTAAATTTATTTATGTATTCACTTATTTACTTTAATTTGACCAGAGAGGGACAGAGTGTGTGAGAGAGAGAGAAACTGAGAAAGCTCGCCCCCAAGTCCAGGACTAGAACCACAGTCGGCTGTATGGGAATCCAGCGCCTTTATCCACCACGTCACCTGCTGGCCTGGTTATTTTCTTTTTTAAGACATGTCTCACTATGTCATGGTCTTTCTGACTCAATGCCCCCTTGCACCACCCCCACCACCACCACCACCACCACCACCACTACTACCCCAGTAGCTGGGACCACAGAACTGTAAAACGACACCTGACTTTTTCAGTCTCACAGTGATGCTCAGGCCAGCATAAAGTTTGTGTTTCTCCAGCCTCAGCCTCCAAAGAAGCTGGGATTACAAGAGCACACCACCACATCCAGCCTTTAGGTTGGGCTGGAAATCAAAACTGGGCCTCTCTCCCATGAGGTTTCTGCCCACAGAGCACAGTATCTTAGCAGCACATGCTAAGATATCACAATATCAGCACAATTAATCTTTAGTTACTTGTTTGGAAAAGACATAGCTTTCATACAATTATAAAAAGTCATATCATTTTAACCATGTTTTTTAAAAAAGGAAGAGCTTCCAAATAAAAATATTGCCTAATATTCCTTTTTTTTTTTTTTTTCTTTTGCCATAGAGCGTGAGGATCTGTGGGGACATGGGGAAGAGAAAGTGAGAAATTATCTCCTCGAAAGGATGGCCATACCACAATCCCTTCTCAAACTCCATTCTCCTTTTGGGATTTTGGATGCACATGTACTCTGCATAGTTTTCAAGCCACAGAGTCTAGAAATCAAACCATGAAGGTAGCCATGTGAAATCCAGCCTCTTTAACCTCCATACCGCCTCTGGTCAATTACTCCAATAGTTCTAAGTAACAAAAATTTAGAAACACTTAGGGGTTAGGGAATTACGAGAGCATTTCTAAAATTTTATAGAAGATGGAATTAAAAGTATAACTTTGTTTGGGTCCAAAAAAATTGAAATTCATGCATACTTTTTTTGTTATATTTTTGTGGACTTCTTGAAGACTCATAATATTAACTTTGTTTGGGTCCAAAAAAATTGAAATTCATGCACACTTTTTTTGTGGACTTCTTGAAGACTCATAATATTGGGTCATTGGAAAAGTCATGATGCATTTTTTGAAGTCTTTCCATTTTCTTTATTTCTTTTTTTTTAGATTATTATTATTCTTTTATTCTCATTATTTTTTTTAAAAAACATTCAATCCCTATACATCATTTGACTATTTCTTTCTTTTTAGATCATTATTATTCTTTTATTCTCATTTTTTTTAAAAAAAACATTCAATCCCTATACATCATTTGACTTGTAAAGAGAATTGACCTAACATGAAATACTTCTTAGACCAGTCCAGTTGAGAATACTATACATGTTATCATCAACAGGTAATAAACCATTTCTGTGTTCCACAAATGTCATGCCTCACTATTTTCTTTTTAGATCATTATTATTCTTTTATTCTCATTTTTTTTAAAAAAAACATTCAATCCCTATACATCATTTGACTTGTAAAGAGAATTGACCTAACATGAAATACTTCTTAGACCAGTCCAGTTGAGAATACTATACATGTTATCATCAACAGGTAATAAACCATTTCTGTGTTCCACAAATGTCATGCCTCACTATTTTTTCTCCTGTTTTCCAACTCTATACTCTTTCGTGATACATTTTTTCACAGAAAAATATGTCATGACTTTTCTGATGACCCAATATATACAATTTTGGAAATTTCATATATTTTGAACACTGATGGCAATAAAAATTAAGTGTAGAAAGAATAAATTTGAGTAATTTAGTGGAAAAATATAGAAAACCTGTGTCAAGCAAATCAGCCACAAGTTACAAAGATAAGTGCTCATGATTAAAAAAAAAAAAACAAAAAAAAACTAACTACTACACCAACAGATGGTGTAGTGTTATGTCTCTGGACTCCTACATGGCCAACTGTAGTTCAAGTCCTGGACTCAGTAGCTTGGAACTCATGCCAGGCACATGTGCATGTGTGCCCAAAATCCCAGGAGAAAAATGGAAAATAAGGGATTGCAGCAATGGCCATCCCCCTGGGAGTGATTTCTCACAGTATGTCTCTCTGTATCTCTCTGTCTTTCCAGCAAGCACACACTCCCAATGGCAAAAAAATCTCTCTTAAAATACAACAATAATTTAGATATAGTGGTTTGGAATTTGTAGGACAGAGTCACATATCATTTTATTATAAAAACTCCCTGTATAAAATAAAGACATTCTTTTCCCCTTTTTAGAGATGTAGAAACTGTCTTGGTTATGAATTGAATCGCTTGTTAGAAGTTACACATCTAGTTAGTAATGGAACCAGCCCTAGAATTCCTTATTCTAATTTTCAGTCCAGAGCTCTTTCAACTGTATTACCCAGGCTTCAATTTGCAATAGAATCTTTTCAAAAGTAACATGGAAATAAAATGTCTAGTCCCAAAGGTGCTACAATGCTAAAATATGAGATGAGATTTAAATTAATTGTCACGTTCTGTGGTAAAGAAATGAAAATATTATTCAAGATTAACCTTTGAGACAAATTCAAATAAACTCAGCCAAATACTTGGGGAAAATTCTGCAAAACTACTCCATGGAAGGTGAATCAAATTTAGCCAAAACCCTCGCAATGTCCTCCTACTGTTTAAAGAGGAAGCCATACCACTGTGGTACATTTTATGCCATTTCTCAGAATGTATTTTTCGTGTCATTGTGACGTGCAGTCCTGGTCTGCTAAGAAATATTTAGATATGTCCACTTTTTAATTGCTTGAGCAAATGGATAACAAACAAATTTGCAGCAGACTGAAAGTTTCCTTAGATTTCCTGGTTCTCACATCTTTTATGGATTGACTGGTAAAAATGAACAGTGACCACAAAAATGTCTTGCAACTATTCCCCTCTTTTAAGCTCTCAAGGCCCATTTTGTCTTTTATACTGGATAAGAGCTAATTCTTTCACATCAGACTACCCAGGGAAAATCCTGGCTTTCCTTTTTCTAGCCATGTGGTAAGTTGTTTAATCTCTTTAATATTCATTCAATTCATTTATTTATTTTTAAATACTGGGTCATCCGAAAAGCCAGGCCGTATTTTTCTATGTGTTCCTCTGCAAAAATGCAGCATGACTTTTCTGATAATCTTATAATTACTGAATGTACACCATCTTCT
The DNA here is from genome assembly GCF_000334495.1 of Tupaia belangeri chinensis. Lineage (NCBI taxonomy): Eukaryota > Metazoa > Chordata > Mammalia > Scandentia > Tupaiidae > Tupaia > Tupaia belangeri. The sequence goes on from NW_006159915.1 coordinate 1,610,404, forward strand.
GTGAAGTACATCTGAGGCTAAAGTTATGGCATCAAAGAATACAAAAATCCATGCTGATGTTTGTTTTAATGCCTAAATATCACGAATGTGAAATAGGAATACTAATTACATATACTTCACTGGATAATTCCTGGAATTTCATTAAATCAGCCCTGGCCTCTATGTATAATTGTGTACATTAAGTGTTCTAAGGTTTACCTTAAGCAGGTTCGAGAATGGATTTAACTCTAATATACCTTCCTATGTAATTAAGCTATGGGTCCTTACTAACCAGTAGGAAGTAAAATAAATGTGGAAACTCCAAATAGGGTCTAGTAAAGGGAAATGTACCATAAAGAACGTTAATTCAGCCTCTTTCTCTCTCTCTCTCTCTCATTTCTTAACTTTACATTTTGAAATAATTTTAGACTTCACATAAAATATGCAAAATGGTTCAATTTTAGTATACTCTTCACCCAGCTTCCCCTAATGTTAATATCTTAGTTAATTATGGTACAATTAACAAAACCAAGAAATCAACATTGCTAAAATGCACTAATTAAACTACAGACTTTACAGTGTACTTCAGTTTCTTATTTGTTTCTTACTAATATCCTTCTTTTGTTCCAAAGTCCAATCCAGGATACCACATTGCATATGCTTCTCATGTTTCCTAAATCTGTTTCAATCTGTCAGTTGATCAGTTTTTCCTTATTTTTAATGACCTTGACACATTTGGAAAGCACTGAGGAGGTAGAATGGTCCTCAGTTTCACTGTTTGATGCTTTATAAAATCATTGGGTTGAGGTTGTACATTTTGACAAGAAAAACACAAAAGTGATGTAATCTTGGTGTACCAAATGAAAGGGTACAAAATGTTGATGTGTTCTGGTGATGCTAACCTAGATCATTCGGTTAAGGGGTGTCTGCCAGATGTCTCTCTGTAATTTATGAATATTTTGGAGAAGATATTTTGAGGCTGCACAAAAATTCTGTTTCTTCTCAATCTTCTGTCAACTACTTCTAGCATCCACTGGAAGAATTTGCTTATAATAATAGTTTTCCAGTGCTAATTATTCCATGTGCCTCATTTATTATTCTTCTATAAGGAAGATAAGGAAGACTGTTATTTTTTTATTGAATTTATTTAATTATGAACTTCCTGGTATATATTTTTCATGGCTATTTATTTTTACATTGTGGTTAAAATCTCTTTTTTTTTTGCTGAAACTATTCCATTGTTGTCTACTGGGTACATTTTTGGTTTGGCTCTTGTGCCCTTTCTACATGTGCCCATTGCCCATCCTTTCCCAAGTACTTAATTTCTTGCACCACAAGATATTTCTCTTTAGTTATAAGGAGAGGCTATTGGAGTCTTTGAGAATGTAGTTCATGTAAAGGTTCTATGTCTTTTCTAAATCCTAAAAACAGAAAAAGATGAACTTCTACGACTCTACAAGAAAATATCAACAAATGTGCTCCAACCTTATACCAAGTGCTTACCTGATTTCAAGCTAAGCTAGTCAAATTGAGAAATGTGAATATTCCTGTTACTGCACTTCATGTAAGAGTGTTGTCTTAAGTAGATCTGTAAGCATGGGCCATCAAAATAATTTTTGAACTTCATTCTCCTTCCTGATTTGTTGGGGGTATCATAGTATTTAAAGTGTATTTTGGTATATAAAATGAATGAGGAGAATTTTATTCACTCGGTACTGCTCATTAACTCTCAGTTCTGCAGGATCAGAGAATGTGAGGTCAAGCCAAATAAAATGCTATATCCAGAAGTATGCTAGGTGGACTTCTGGGCTCTTTTACGCATTTTAAGAGAATGAGAAAAACACACCCATTCTGTAGAAGAGAGGCTTTAATATAATTTGCCTGTTGACTTTATCATTTTCTAGAACAGAAGTCAGGAAGTTACAATCCATGGACCAAATCTAGTCAATTGCCTGGTTTTTGACAGAACACAAGCTGTTCATTACACTTTAAAATGGCAATACTTTGTAACCATTAAGTGTTCTTATATACTATACATATTTTTTTAGTTCATCTTCAAAGCCTTCTCTATACTAGCTAGCTCTTTCAGAAAATCTTTCCTAGCTTCTGTTCTAGAATAAGTCATTTTATTTTATTTTATTTTATTTTATTTTATTTTATTTTAATTTTATTTTGAGAGGATTTGCTATAGGGTGCATGTGCTAGCCAGAAAGACAGAGAGAGACAGAGAGACAGAAAGTAAGAAATCACCCCTCTAGGGGGGATGGCCACACCGCAATCCCTTCTCCTCCATTCTCCTCTCAAGATCTTGGGCACACACACACACATGTGCTCTGCCTGAGTTTAAGTCAGCAGATCTGGGATTTGAACCACGGTCGACTACATGGGAGTCCAGGGACATAGCCATTACGCTAACTGCTGGTCCCAGTCATTTCTTCTTACTTTGTACATGCTGTTCCTTTCTGCCTGACATACTCTTCTCTCATATGCCCACTTGACTTGATGGCTCCTTGTCATTTATCACCTCAGGGATTCCCTATTCTGCAATCTTACTTGACCTAACACAGAATCAGATGTTTCTTTGGACCACTAATACTGTGTATTTGTGTCATTGCCATTATAGTACTCCTCTCAGTGGTGTGCTAGGGCCAGCCAGTAAGAATTGATTTTAAGTATCTTTACCCAATTTCCCTGAGAGAGCACAGCATTTAACTTTACTAGCATGTCACTGTTTATCACACTGGTTTTTTGGTTAACTTGATTTTTTTTTTTTTGTCGTTTTCTGACTTTGCCAGCAGATTCTTAGCTACTTAAGGGATGAGTCTGGATTTTATTTATTTAATGTACCCTATATTATGTTATATTATATGCAGTAGACAAAACATGCTTTTTGATCTGAGAAACTGAGTGAATATTACATAAATGGAAAAAATGTTTTTGTATTCATTTCTAAGTCAAAGGAATAATAAATTGACTTACTGTCCTAAAGGAAATAGAAGACATTTCCTTAATATGGCTATATTTCAGAGCCTCAATGAAAAATAACCAATGAGGAAGGAATTAGGAAATACAAAGAGATTGGACAATAAAATAACAGAATTTTCCAGTGGATAACATGTTTAAAAATCATAAATTCCAGAATGCTGGTGGTACTCTGGAATAAATCTTCATACTTTTTGATTCATGCCCCAGGTTCTTTCTGTTGCATCCACAAAAGTCATGACATATTGTTCTATGTTTTTCTATGCAAAAATGCATCATAACTTGTCCAATGACCCAATACTACACTAGTGATTAGATCATGTTTGTCAGAAAGGATCCCTCATCTTCCATGCCTATATTTTCTCCATTCTTAAGTTTCTCCTCTATTTAATCTCTTCTTTCATTCTTTAATTAGGCAAATAGGCTGGCAAAAGGGGTAGTTTAGAGCAGAGATCCCCAGCATCCTTGCCACAGACTGATACTTTTATCTGTCTTTGGCCTGTAAAGAATCCACCTGCATAGCAGGAGGTGTACAGTGGGTGAGCTAGCAAAGCTTCATCTGTATTTACAGCCATTTCCCATTGCTCATTGCCTGAGTTCCACTTCCTGTCAGATCAGCAATGGCAGTAGATTCTCACTGGAGGATGAACCCTAATGTGAACTGTACATGCGAGGGATGTAGACTGTACCCTCCTTATGAGAATCTAATGCCTTGATGATCTGAGGTAGAGCTGAGGTAGAGATACTGGTGCTGGGTAATGGCTGCAAATACTGCATTATGGTGAGTTGTATACTTATTTCATTATAAATCACAATGTAATAATACTAAAGCGTACAATAAATGTAAATAAACGCAATGTGCCTGAATCATCTCAAACCTTCCCCCACCCTCCAATTCCATTCATGGAAAAAATTGCCTTTTGTGAAACTGATCCCTGGTGCCAAATGTTTGGAGACACTGGTTTAGAGAGTCTGAAGCAACAAACCTAAGAAATTAGACCTGTTTTTTCACCTCAAATATTTGTGAAAAATGGAAATTAAGCGGAGAGAGAAAGTAAAGACAAGACATCTATCAAAATTAAACATATAGCAATATAACAGCCTAGTTTATATTCTAGGACATTATAATATAAATTCAAAATTTTCACTTTTTCTAACCAATATGCCCTTATTTAAATGCTATAAACACAATAGCCCCATGTACCAAGGTACATCCTACATTACTCAGTGGACTTCCTAGCATGCCTCTCAGCTTCTAATCAGAAAAATGAATATTTTTCAAAAGGCAAAATGAATCTGAATCTATTCTAGTCAACCTCGTTCTGCAACTTCTGGGGACGTTCCAAGACTTTCTGTGTCTCCTGAGCTCCACGACTATAATTTTATTTCTCTAATTTCTACTTCTCGTATTTTTCCAATTAAACTAAAAAAATATTTTTATGGGCATAATATAGTACATGTACCTTAAAGGAAAGAAAATGATGCATATAACTGATGTCTGAAGTTAGAAAAGTTACAATTACTCTTGGTCACAGAGGAGAACCAGAGGAAAAAGGCTATCACTATGAATTAAAGATTCTTGAAAACACATTGGAAGAACTGAAACTGGAAATCGGTGTGTCCATATTTAAATTCAGTATGTCAGTCTTTCAACAATGTTTCTCAGTAGTTTATAAACCTACAATTTCTTTTCACTCTATTTTATGCATGGTCCTGTCAACTGAAAAACTTTACAGAATTTGAAATTCTTATTTTATAAAAACAATAGGCCTATCTAATACACATACTCAGGTGTGTGTATGTTCAAATGACACAAATTTGCTCTCTAGAAAGGTATTCTTTCATTCTCTCCACCAGAGAATCATAGCAAATAATCAGTTGATAAGTGGTGAGTAATGATTTTTCCTTTCCTCGTTATATTTAAGATAATAATCATAAATATATAGACTGAATTTATTTTTGCATGGCTTATTTAACATTACAGAAAGGAGCTACAATATGAATTGATCAGGGTTAAATTAAATTGCTTTCCAGTTTTTAATTCAAATCATTTTCATAGTTCTAATATTCCTAAGTGCTACTAAAACTGTTTCATAAGTGTAGGCCCCAAATCTTCAGGCAGTTCAATAGTCCATGCTGTCTCAAAGCAGTAGAGAGACAGTCCAAGTGATGGTGTTGCCAAGGCTAGAGGGTTGTATTTGGCTCCTCTATTTGAAGGACAATCTAGCTACTGTGAAAAGCCTGGGAATTTGACTTCTGTTATAATTGGATCAGATCTTTCCAGCAGCTCCTTCATGGGGATATTAGTTTCATATGGAACCTGCAGTTCTTCCAATTTGAGGCTTTGATCGTACAAATAAAAGTTGAAATGCTGATTCTGATCCTGTCATGCTAATAGAATTGGTGGCAGGATTTGTATTCAACTGTGTGGAAGACACAAGTGAGTGGACAAAATAGTAAACAGGCAATTTGCTGGGAAGGCCTGGTGTTGGTATAAAGATAAAAACATTGTCCAAGATTAAGATTTTCAGGGGTTTTGCTTTTATTACTAAATTAATAGCCACTCAGTGTTATCATAAAATCTGAAGTTGCTACTGAACAGTGAAAGATCAAACTGCAGATTCCTTGAGGAAATGTTTTGTGGTGCTAACAGCCTTTTGAAGATATCTGTTCCGCCATTTTTCTTCATCCACCCTGTGGTTAAGGCTGATATATCTGAAAAGTATGTGAAATCCTCCTTCAAAGTGTATTATATTTGATGACTATGCTGCAGTACATAAGCATCTCATTCAGGATGTATTCAAAATTAAACATGACGTTTGCTTCTTTAAAAAAACAAACTTGTTTTAAGTTTTAGAATACTTTTAAGATTCATTAAAAAAAAAATGCTGCAAAGATAATAGTTTCCATATATCCAACACCCAATATCTATTAATATTTTACATTGGTATGATATATTTCTCACAAATAATGAAGCAATATATTGATGTATAATTATTAACTAAAGTTCATGTTTTATTCATATTTTCTTGGATTTCAGCTCATGTCCTTTTTATAAGTTGCAAGATACCATGTGGGATACCACATTACTTTTAGTTTTCACATCTTCTTAGGATCCTCTTGGCTTTGACAGTTTCTTATTCTTTCCTTGTTTTTGATGGCCTTGACAGTTTTGAGGAGTACCGGTAAGGAATTTTGTAGAATGTTCTGCGATGTGGGAATCTGATGTTTTTCTTACGATTAGACTGGGGTTATGAGGTTTGAAAAGGAAGACCACAGAGGTAAAGTTGGCATACACTAGCTGGAGGGAGTAGCATATGTTGAAGTTCTTAAAGTTATTCTTTTTTTTCCCTGTTCCCATACTGAACTCTTTGAAAGAAAGTCCCAATATGCAGCTTATACATGAAGACTGGAGATGTGGGAGTTATTTTTTACCTCCTTGAATGGAGTATATCTACATTATTAGAATTATTTAGAGTTTTTCTGCCTGGGAGATTTGTCTAGTCTCTTATAATTATTTACTTATTCTATTATTTATTTCTATACATTTAGCACAGTGAAGATTCATTTTATAATCTAATGCAATGTTACCAGTTTTGTTTGAATTGTGCCAAAGTTGGCCACTGGGGAAATGTAAGACTAGCTGTAGCTTCACAAAAAACTGCCAAACTATCTCCCAAGATAGTCATGCCATTTTGCATTCCCATCAGCAATGAATAAGCTCTCCTAATGTTCAGCATCCTCATGAACATTTAGTATTATCAGTTTTGGGGATTTTAGCCACTTCCAAAGGGGGTTCAGTGATATTTCATTATTGTTTTATTTGCAATTTTTTAAAACAATTATTTATTGAGACCAGCAGATGGTGTAATGTTTGTCAGTGGTCTTCCATGTAGCTGACTGGGTCCCAGACCCAGTGGCTTGAAATTAACGCTAGGCACAAATGCATGCATGCCCAAAATGCAGAGAGGAGAATGGAAAAGAAGGGACTGCAGTGTGGTCATCCCTCCCTTGGCGTGATTTCTTGCTTTCTGTCTCTCTGGCAAGCACACGCATCCTATAGCAAAAATTTCTCTTAAAATAAAGAATTATTGGGACCAGCAGTTAGTGTAACATCTATATCGCTGGACTCCCATGTAGCCGACCATGGTTTGAGTCCTGGACTCAGTGGGTTAAACTCACACCAGACACATGTGTGTGCATGCCCAAGATCCGAGTGGAGAATGGAGGAGAGGGGATTGTGGTGTGGCAATACCCCCTGGGGGGGGTGATTTCTCACTTTCTGTCTCTCTCTGTCTTTCTGGTGA
>NW_006159915.1:1617702-1619429 GCF_000334495.1 Tupaia belangeri chinensis
AAAAAAAAAAAAAAAAAAAAAATCCTCTCCAAAAATAGAAAAGGAAAAAAAAAATTATTTATTTATTTTCTTTGATTTGCTGTGGGGCACATGAACTCACCAGAGAGAAAAAAAGAGAGAGAGAGAGAAGGTAAGAAAGTGAGCTGCCAGATCTGGGACTCAAACTGTGGTTGGCCATGTGGAGTTCTAGCACCTTAACCACCATGCCACCTGCTGGCCCCTTATTTGAAGTTTTTGTTTTGTTTTGTTTTATTTTTGTTTTTGTTTTTTAAGAGAAATTTTTGCTATAGGGCAAGTGTGCTCACCAGAGATAGAAAGCAAGAAATCATCTCTCAGGGGAGATGGCCACACTGCTATGACTTCTTCTCCAATCTCCTCTCAAGATTTCAGGCAGGGGACCAGCAGTTAGTATAACGGCTATGTCACTGGGCTCCCACTTAGTCGACCGCGGTTCGCGTCCTGGACACAGTGGCTTAAAACTCATGCCAGGCATGTGTGTGTGTGCGTGCCCAAGATCCTGAGAGGAGAATGGAGAAGGAATTGCGGTGTGGCCATCCCCCCTGGGGGGGTGATTTCTCACTTTCTGTCTCTCTGTCTCTGTCTGTCTGGCGAGCGCACGTACCCTATAGTAAAAACCTCTCCAAAAAAAAAAAGATTTCAGGCATACATGCGCATGTGCCTGGTGTGAGTTTAAAGATTTCGGGTCTGGCACTTGAACTGCAGTCAGCTATGTGGGAGTTCAGCAACGTAACTATTATGCCATCTTAAGTTTTTTTTAAAGACATGATATGGGCCACATTTTCTTAGACTTGTAAGACATTTGTACACTTAGATCTTTTGCTCACTTTTAGGTGTTTATTTATTCTTCTTTTAATAGCACAATGAATATATTTTAGATATAAGTCTTTTGTCTGATTTGTTTTGTAATGATTTCTCCCAGTCTATGACTTTTCTCTTAATTCTCTTAACAGTGAACAAAAGTTTATAATTTTAAGATAGTTAATTCTTTACCTCTTCTATGAGTGTTTCACTTTCATGATTTCTCTCTTGAATCTGCCTCCTCCTACCCCCTCACAAATAAATCCCCAAATTAGGCCAGTGAAGCTGCTGAGTTTTGCCATCAACCTTGACCAGGGAAACCATCATTCACCTCTCATAAAGTTGCTGTTTTACTGACTGAATGGGGATGACAAGATTAAGTGCTATTGCAAGCATCCCCAGGAAAAAATGCCACAGACTTTTCATTGGTTTTCTCAAATATAGTAGCAATTTTTCAAGAATAAACATGTCTCATTTTGTTGTATGCCTTTGGATCAATTTTCAGTATTCTGAAATAGGTGTTACTTTTTAATTGTTTCAATTTTGTACAGTTTTACAATTATTATTTGTGTCAGAGAATTGCCTTTTAGAGGTTCAGAACCTGAATTTAATCATGAGGAAATATCAGACACACCCAAATATTATCTTTCTTGACTTAAATATACTTGCTTCCCAAGATGGTGTTATAGTTGACTGCTTCCAACACAAAGAACCAACATAATACTTTCCTATCTGGCAGATAAGTTTAAAGAAAATATCCCTCTTACAATACGTAGGCTAAGTGATATTTCTGGCTTGAACGGAGGAGAATTCATGTCATTATAGGCTTAGACCAAGACAGAAAAAATTGGGAAACTTGACACAAATTAACCTGGTCCTTAGTATTACCAGTTATAATGGAGATCTTT
>NW_006159915.1:1619441-1636876 GCF_000334495.1 Tupaia belangeri chinensis
TTTTTTAAAGCATTAAAATATCCTAAGAAAGAAGTGAACTGCATCTGTATCTCCATACTCTTCCTCTGATAAAGTTTTAGTGATTATGGGAAATGTATTTATCCACTCACTCATCATCCTTTTATCGGGTCTTGAGGAGGTAATGAGACCTATTTTGTCTCCATTTGATGTATTTAACTCATTAACCTCAGATGTTTCTTTGCACAGCAAACTTGGGAAGAGGCCTAATATAACAAATTGTTGAAGCCAATTTTTTAAAAAAGTCTTTCTGCCAAACGAGCACTGGAACTAGGGAAGCTTAATTTCTTATAGAATTTTCTTAGAAACGGAGGGTAAAAAGTCCAGTTAAGTCCATATTTAATATAATCCATACTGGGTCTTTGGAAGTCATGATGTATTTTTCTTTTCTTTTTTTTGGAGAGGTTTTTGCTATAGTGTGTGTGCGCTCGCCAGACACAGAGAGAGAGAAACAGAGAGACAGAAAGCAGGAAATCACCCCCTAGGGGGGATGGCCATGCCACAATCCCTTCTCCGTTCTCCTCTCGGGATCTTGGGCATGCATGCACACGAGCACGGCATGAGTTTTAAGCCACCAGGTCCGGGTCACAAACCGCAGTTGACCACATGGGAGTCCAGTGACATAGCCATTACGCTAACTGCTTGTCCCCGTGACATATTTTTCTATGTAAAATGTTTCATGACTTTTCTGATGACCCAACAGAAGTAGCATGCAAATCCTGGAGAGCTATCAAGACAACACAGTCATCATCACACATTTCACTTAATCACTAAATTAGATCTACATGAGAGGAAAAAAGGACTGAGGACTAAATAATAGCAGCAAAGAACTAATCATTTACAAATTCAAGAATTATGTTCCATTTACACTTGAACATTTATTTCTATAAGAAATCCCTATTACATCTACTAATCACAGAAAAATAAATGAAATGAGTTTGAACTTTGCAAGTATATTCAATTTCACCCTTGCATTTCATAGTAACATTTAGGTCCACAAATTTAGATATTAACACTAACAGCAATTTGATAAATGCTAATTGTGTTACATTTTGCCAATGCTAATCTTTGGAAATAGGCTTATATTTATTAAGATCATTGACCCTTACAAATGTGTTGCAAATATTTTGTTTTCTCTTCACCACTCTCTTTATGCTACTTGAATTTCAAAGTTCATTATTATCGACACTTCTTGACAAGCTTCCTCATTTCACCTCTTTTCTCTTCTGTCATACTTCACGATCCAACAATCCAATTGTAGGTAAACCCAAACACTGTCTTCTGTTTTACGGAATGTGTACACCATCCTGGTTAGTTGGTACCACTGTAGATTCAAGACCATAGCCTTCGGTAAGTACAGTATCACAGTCGCAGCATTTTCAAGCGAGCAGATTCTCTACCATATTTACACTGTTCTTTTCTTTCATGCTGCATGTTTTTCATCCCTTCATCTCCTTTCTCTGGCATCTTTTACACATATTACTGATTTGGTATCCCTGCCCCAGCTTAATGGCCTGTCTTCAAAAACCATATTCCACTTAGGGCATCTCTATCTCATGTGATGGCAACTCCTTCTGACCAGTTGCTCAGGCAGGTCAATCTCAGATCCCTTTTTGTTCTTTCACACCTACCTCTCTGTCAGCAGGTCCTCTTTATAGTGGAGAGTTTCAGAATGTAACCACTTCTCACCGACTGCTGCCAATCGAACCTGATCTGTAATCTTCATTTTTGCAATATGCTCCTAACGGGTCACCCACTTCTGTCTTTGCACTACTAGAATCTATCCTTGGCTTAACTGAGTCCTTTTAAAATGTAATTCATTTTTCTTTTAATATTTTTTTAAGTTTACTTCTTTATTTCTTCCATGAGAGAGACAGACAGAGGAAGATGGAAAGACAAACACATACTACAGGGTCTTGGAAACAAGTTCTCCCAGTCTTAGCCAGCCTGCATCATAGGCACATGAGTGTACAGTAAATGTGTACATTTATGTATATCAGGACATCCTTAGCCTGGTACTTCCTATGTGGGACCATTTGTTATTACTGCACCACGACCTGGCCCCAGAAATAAAATTCACATTTTTAAATGTTTCATTTTATTGTGTTAAGAATACTTAAAGTGGGGCCAGCAGATAGCATGGTGATTAAAGTGTTGGATTCCCACATGGCTGACCATGGTTTGAGTCTCAAACCTTGTTCTCTCTCTCTCCTCTCATCAACTTAAATAATAATAATAAAATAAAATAAATAAACATTAAAAAGAATACTTAACATGAGCTCTACAAATATAATTACATGGTATATAAAGCTGTTGTTACAAATGTCAATTTTTAAGGAAATTTCTGGATTACTGAGTTATACTATGGCTTCTCCCCACTGTCTGAAACAGTAAGACAAATATGTATATATAATAATAATATATTTTCTCTCAGTTTTTGAGATTTTATAAGTGCTATCAATCGAACTGATGAATGGTGATCAATGCTTTGTTTTTTCTATCCTCCCATTTTTCTGGAAGATATTTTGGGCATCCTGATGAAAGCCTCAATGATTCAGTAATTCCTTTAATTGTTTTCAAAGACATATTAAACACTTTTCCCTTTTTTATCTTTGGAGATGTTTTTGCTCTAGGGCATGTAGGCTCGCCAGAAAGACTGAGAGAGACAGAGAGATAGAAAGTGAGAAATCACCTACCAGGAGGATGGCCACGCCGCAATCCCTTCTCCTCCATTCTCCTCTCAGTATCTTCAGCATGCAAGAACATATGCCTGGTATGAGTTTAAGCCACCGAGTCTGAGACTTTAACTGCTGTTGACGACATGGGACATAGCCATTATGCCAACTGCTAGTCCCAAAAACTTTTATCTTCTTAATTGATACTTACTGTTCAGTTTTAGGTAAATGAAAGAGAAAAGTTGTAAAGGAGATTTATATTAATTTAACCTTCGAGTTAAAAAATAAATTCTGTGGGGCCAGCAGATCTCATAGTGATTATGACACTGGATTTCCACATGGCCAGCTGTTGTTAAAATGCTAGACCCAGTGGCTTGACACTCACACCACGTGTGTGTGCATGCTGGCACAAGCTCTTAGGAGGAGAGTGAAGAAGGGATTATGGCATGGCCATTCCCCACTGGGTGGTGATCCCCCACCTTCCCTCTTACTGTCTCTTCTCTCTTGCTGGGGAGTGCATGCACCCCAAGGCAAAAAAAACTTTTAAAAAATGCTGATTTATGGGACCAGCAATTAGTGTAATGGCTACGTCACTGGAGTCCCATGAAGTCGACCGCGGTTCGAGTCCCGGACCCAGTGGCTTAAACTCACGTTGGGCATGTGTGCGTGCGTGCCCAAGAACCTGAGAGGAGAATGGAGGAGAAGGGATTGCAATGTGGCCATCCCCCCTGGGGGGTGATTTCTCATTTTCTGTGTCTCTGTCTCTCTCTTTCTGGCAAGTGCACGTGCCCTATAGAAAAATAAATAAATAAATAAATAAACTCTCCAAAAAACAGTGCTGCTTCATTTGTAAAGGGTCAGCACTACAGCCATCATAATTATCAACACTAATGGGTGTTTGTATAGCATTTAAACGAGTGTACAATGATTTAGGCATGTTTTTTTTAATTTGTTTGTTTTTAATTTGCTAGGAGTGTATGTGCTCATTAGAAAGAGAGAGAGAAAGACAAAAAGTGAGAAATCACCTCCTCGTGGAAAATGATCACACTTACAATCCCTTCTCCTCCATTTCTCCTTTCAGGATTTTGGGCACACAAGCACAAATGGCCAGCACATCATTCAAGCTGCTAGTCTGAGGCTTGAGCCATGCAGTTGGTCAGGTGGGATTCAACAGTCTCAATCATCACACCACCGGTGGACTAGGCTGGTGTTTTTCAAAGTTCAGTGTGCGTATAAAACATCCAGGAGAGAAATAAAGTACAGATTTTTATTTAGTAGGTCTGAGCTCAGAGCTGAGAAATGACATTTCAAAACTCCTAGGTGATGACCATACCAGGGACCTCAGACTACTGTTTGAGTAGCAAGGATTTCCAATACCTTGTCCTTACTTGTGCAAAGAAATCTGAGCAAAAAGAAAACTGTCTAGTCAAATTTCATTTAAAACTAAAAAAAAAATGGAAAATTGGCACATGTAAAGAATCATCTCTGAAGTCTTTATGTGTTCAGAAAGTAAAGCAGAGAATAAATAAATATATATGGAATAAATTTTTCTATTATTTTGGAAATGTTGGTGCCAGATTTCTGGCTATAAATTCATCTGGAGTACTCACTAAGCATGAAAGCCTGAATAAAGCTATTTGAAAAACTTTGATCCTCAGTTTATTTACTCATAAAATAAATCCAGTAACAAATATTTGTGAGAATTCCATGAGCTAGCATATCATTAGTAAGATAAAAAATGAAAATATTTGTTTCTCTTCAGTATATAGAGTTACTTATTTTTTTTAATTGACAGGGCAGGTGCGCTCATCAGAAAGAGAGAGAGAGAGAGAGAAAGAGAGGATGGAAGCATCCCTCAATGGGGTGTGGTCATACCACAATCCCTTCTCCTTCATGTCTCAATCTTGTTGGGATTCTGGGCACAGAAACACACATGCCTGGCATGTTTTTCAAGCCACTAGGGCCAAGATCTGAACTGCAGTACATGGTGGAATCCAACTCGCTTAAATACTAGATTACAGGGAAAGCCTGAATTATATTTTTACATGCTGTTACTGAAAGTTATAGTAGTATTTATAGTATGAACATGTCAAAACCTATTGTATTTTAAATAATTATACAGATGTTAATTAGATCACTGTAATTACAAAAAAAAATCAGTCACATGTTACTTATTTAATGGTGAGTCATTGACAGAAATCCAAAGATTTAATTATAGGCCCAACATGGTGGCAGGGGCTGCTATGATGCTGTGCATGGCAGCCTGAAATCACATGGCAGGCCCATATTCAATTTTCAGTCCAACAGAAAGTCTGAGCAGTGTAGCATGCACCTACAATCTCAAAGTCTTAAAGGAAGAAGGCTAAATGATCTAAAGCATGAGGCTGGCTTGGGCAACACATTAGGACTCTATCTCAAAGAGCCAGGCATGGTGGCACATGCCTATAGTCCCATCTGGGAGGCTGAAGCTGGAGTTGAAACATGGCTTTAAAAAAAATAAATAAAAGATCTAATTATAGAGTTTTTCTCTTGCTAATGAGCAATTATCTTTTTATAATACAACATCCAAAATGCACTGCTCCTGAATTGTGAACTGTCTATAAAGAGTCTTCAACATGTTCATAGAAAATGCATGTTATACTGGGACTAGCAGTTAGCATAATGACTATGTTGCTGGATTCCCATGTAGTCGACCGCGGTTCACGTCCCGGACCCGGTGGCTTGAAACTCACTCCGGGCACGTGTGCGCCCAAGATTCCAAGAGGAGAATGGAGGAGATGGGACTGTGGTGTGGCCAACCCCCCGTCTCTCTGTCTGTCTGGCGAGCGCACGTGCCCTATGGCAAAAACTTCTCCAAAAAATAAAAAAAAAAAAAAGAAAATGTGTGTTATATTAAAAACTATGCATACATTTCCAAATTTTTGTTTGTTTGTTTACTTCTATCTTGAGAATGAAGCCAGAAAGAAAAGGAGCAAAGACAGAGGAAAAAAAAAAATAAAGAGAGAGAGAGAGAAGCATCCGCAACCAGGTCTCACACTGTGAACTCCTCACTCCCTTCCACCCCAGCCTTTCCAGCCACCCGAGTTCGCAGACACGGGAAATACACAGGTCAGCCAGGGGCCTGAACCCATGATCTGCCATGTGGTTTCAGCACTGCCTGAACAGCACATCACCAGCACCACTGAGCCAGCCCTAAAAAATTTAACCCCATCAAAGTAAGATGAATTCTGCTAAAATTAAAACAAGGACTAACAACATATTTATGGTAAACACTTGGTAGAGAAATAGTAAAATCACTGAGATTTTACAAAAAAGTTTACAGGGACAATAACCCAAAGAAAGTAGCACTTTACAAATGGTTAACTCATTTTAAGATGCAATGAGATGATATTGAATATGATACTTTTAGTGAAGAATATCCACATCAGTTTGTGAGGGAAAAAAAAATGAAATTCTTACGTACACTGACTGAAGAAGACCAATGACTAACCACAAAAACAACAGCCAAAACCACAGATATCTCAGTTTAGTGTAATGCAATTCTGACTGAAAAATCAAAACGGAACAAATTTTCTGTTCAATGAGTGCTAAAAGTACTGGCCCCAGATCAGCTGCAGACAAGAGCAGAGGCTTCCATGGAAAGTTTGAACAAGTGTGATTAAGATCCCAAAGCATTTCTTCGTGGAATTGTAATAGGGAGTGACACACGGCTTTACCAGTACAATCCTAAAGACAAAGCACAATCAAAGCAATGGCTACCAAGAGGGAAAAGTGGCCCAGTCAGAGCAAAATGAACTGATCAAGAGCAAAGGTCACGACAACAGTTTTTGTTGTTGCTCAAGGCATTTTGGTTGTTAACCTTCTAGAAGGCCAAAGAAAAATTGCATCTGCTTAATATAAGAGTGTTTTAAGAAAATTTTCCAAAGCTTTAGCAGAAAAACACCTTGGAAAGCTTCACCAGAGTTCTTCTTCACCCCAACAATGTTCCTGGTCCTTCTTTCCATAAAAAAAAGGCAATTTTGTGAGTTTTAATGGGAAATTATTACACATCCATCTTATTCCTGATTTGGCTTATTCTGGTATCTTTGTGTTTCCTAATCCTAAAATAAAAACATTTTAAAGGCACCTTTTTTTCAGCTAACAATGCAAAAAAAAAAAAAAAATTCCATTGACATAGTTTAACTTCCAGAATCCTCAGTTCTTATTCCATTTTCCACTTTTTTTTTTTTTTTAAGGTTTTACCACAGGGTGCATATGCTCACCAGCAAGAGATACAAATAGAAGGTGAGAGGGGAAAAAAAGAAGTCATCCTCTTAGGAGGATGGCCATGCTGAAATCCCTTCTCCTTTAGTCTCCTTTCAGGATTTTGGGCATGAACACACATGTGCCTTGTGTGATTTTCAAGCTGCCAGGTCCAGGACTTGAACTGCGGTCGATCATGTGAGATCCAGCACCTTAACCACCACACCATTTGCTGACCCTTTTCCATAAACATTGTTTTTTTATTTAATTTTTTGTGAGATTTTTGCTATAAGGTACATGCACTTGCCAGAGAGACAGGAAGACATAAAGCAATAAATCGTCCACAGGGCGATGGCCATGCCATAATCCCTTCTCCATTCTCCTTTCAGGGCCTTGGCAAGCATAGGGCTCAGCATGAGTGTCAAACCTATGGACCTAGGACTCAAACTGCAGCCAGCCACATAAGAGTCCAGTACTTTAATCATGATGCCACCTGCTGGCCCTCCACTAATATTATTAAGTCCCCTTGCACATGAGTTTTCTACGCGTACTCAAAGTTAGAAGAACTTGAATCCAAGGCTCAGTTCTGGCACCAATTCATTTCTCCCTGGGAAAACCACTTAATTCCTTGGCTTTCTGTTTTGGAAAATTGTATGAGACCACAACAAAATCTCTTCCAGCGTAAAGCTCCTAATCTCCACCCCAATTATAGTTCCTATAGCTTCAATGGATATAAGTTTAACCATGCGTATGCATATAGTTTGCCACATTAGTGAGATTATTCTTTGAACAGTTAACAATGAAATCAGTTATGACAAATCAACATTTACTGCATGACTACATTTGCCTTCAGTTAACATTTTATATTACTAAAACCATTTATATGAAGCTAAGATAGTATTATTAAGCATTTGCTAGCTACTTTTGCAAACCTTTTTCAAAAACCAAGTCATTTTATCTTCTTTTTAACCCTATGAGATAACTATTGGTGCTATTATTCTCTGCACTTTACAGTTGAAGAAACTGAGGCAAAGGAAGGCTAACTTATCATCAATTGCTCAGGGTTTTGATATCTATAATTTGACTCCAGAATTCATATTCTTAACCACCATAATAAGCTCCCGTGCTTCCATAATAATAAATGTTTCCTAATCCATAAGTTATTTAGTCTATCAGGAGGGAGCATTCGATTAATTTTTATTAGTCGATTTATATATACAAGGCTCCTACAAAACCATCCTTCAACTACATAAAGACTGCTGCCACAAATGTTTTGACCAAAACCTGTCATTTTTGTGTCAGTACCTACCCTATGTAGACACACACGTACAACAGGTTTTAAATACCTGTTTTACTCCACCGTCAATTGGCCTTGATGCACCACTTTGCTTAAGATAGAAGAGAAAAACATACTTAGGGGACCCAACAGACAAAATGGTCTGAAAGCCACTCATTGTTCTATTAGCACATTTGGAACTCTTAGGGAAAGGGTTTTCTTCCTGGGAGTACTGCAATACATTATGCAATTTCTAGAGAAAAGAGTTCACTGCCTTTTGTTGGTAATAAGTCAAGTAAACATAAATTCTAGTTCAGGTTAAGAAGTTATGCCTTTTGAAGATTTTATATCTGGTGGGTTCTGCTCAGTGTCACCAGATTTCTACAGCAATATAGCTGTAACATTCCTTCTCAGAGAACTTGCATTAGGCACACAAGCAGATTTATGTCATCAACCCCCACAGAATATTAGCCAGTCTCTGAGGTCATTTTCCTCTATCAAATAAGTACATTTTTAAAAATCACCAAACTGTTTTGAAGCCAGTTTCCATGTTTAGCTCTCAGGTGACAAGACAACAAAAATTAAACATTCATTCATGAACGAATTTCTTAGCAGAGAGAATATGAAGTTTGAGAATCAGATGGGAGTGTTGTCATTCATTAGTACACTCACAAACTGTCTGTGTTATAAAAACCAGGGCACACTAGGAGGAAAATAAAAGTGATTTATCAATCTTGCCGTAATTTTATGAAGCACAATGTTGAAAGGTTTCCACTGCCTGTGTGCAATCCTGACATGATAATTTAGACATGGCTGAACTGATATGTCACTTCTGTAAGGTTTTAAGAAAAAGTATTAAGAACCATGATACGCTGTTCTCATTTGTAACTGGGACAGATTAAAAAGAAGTGTTTACATTTTCAAGAATTTATCTTCACATCAATTAAATAGCTAGCTACATATTTGATTGCTAGTTCTTACCTCGCTAAGTATCTGTAGTTCAACTGAGGGGAATGACAACCCGGACATTTAGTCAAGAGTATTTCATTGCCAAATACCTCCGAACTTGGTTGACAGAGGATTCGCCTCTGGTCTCAAAAGCTTAGCAATCTGAACTGTAACTCAACCTGAGTTTACAATATAGGGAGAGGAGATAGATATTAGGTCATGTAAGATGCCTAAGAATTAGAATGAGCACAGGTAAAATAGATTTATTGAGTCTTTTTTTGAGGCTTTTGTGGAGATGAAGGTAAGTGTTGTGCATATATGCATATAATTTCATTAAATAAATAGATACAGAAAAAATTTTAAGCAATTAACTAAAAGCATATTTTTTTAAAAAATTTTTCTTTAACTTTATTTACTTATTTATTTATTTATTTTTGCATTTTGATCAGAGAGGGACAGAGCAAGAGAAAGAGAGAAAGTGAGAAAGCAGCTGCCCAGTACTGGACTTGAACCATGGTCGGCCATGTGGGAGTCCTGTGCTCTTAACCACCACGCCACTTCACTGGCCCCAGCTGAAAGCATCTTATGTATTCTTTTTAATAGCTGTTTTCCACCACTCTCCATCCTATCCCCCAAGGGATGCCTTTCCGCACAACCTATTTGGAAACCTGTTCTAAGAAGGAGAAGAATATGGTCATTTTTGGTGAAGCTACTCACTTTAAAGCAATATTTTTTGGTTCTACATGTATTTAAGATGGTAAGGTTACCTATTCAGTAATTCATCTATTTTTCACTTATTATGTTCATAACATTTCTCTTTTCTCAATTGTAGTATCTTAAACAATAGGCTTCTTTTTTTTTTTCTTTTTTGGTCTGTTTTCTACACTAAAGGTATCCAAGGGTACGTTTCCCCACACTTTCTGAAAACACTAAAACTGTCTCTTAATATCTTCTGCAGCTAGGGCCAGCCTGTAGCATGGTGGTTAAGGCAGCAGGATCCCACATGGTCAACTATGCTGTTTCAGTCACAGACCCAATGGTTCGAAAAACACACCAGCTGTGTATGTATGTATGCACAAAATACTGAAAGGAGAAACAGAGAAGAAGGGATTGTGGCAGGACCATTCTCTATGGAGGGTACTTTTTCACTTTCCCTCTCTTTCTCTCTGTCAAGTACACATGTCCTCTGGTGAAAAAGTTTTTTAATCTAAAAATATATTTGTATATTAAAAATATTTCAAAATAAGCATAGTGTAATAGATCTCAAGAAGTAAATACATTCAGAAAGTAAGGAAGAAAATTACTGCTTTCAGGAAGTACACGTTCTAAATTTACTGCTTTTTGGAAGTGCCACGTTTGCGTAGCAAAACATATTGACTAGATTTTTAGGGTGACAAGTGACTTTATCAGTAAGTTTTCAAGGATGTTTGAGAGTGTCGATTTTTTTCCTGATACTGACTGATCTCTTACTCCATCACGCTTTTGTCCAAGAATCTGGTATCTAACCTCGCATTCTTTAGAGTTGAAAGGCCTTTCCCATTCATTTTCTTCAATGTATATCAAAACCCAACTTGAGATTGTAAAGCTCAAAAAACCTGGCAAATCTCAGGTCAAAAGGAAAGAAATGAATCTATTAAATATAGAATTGGTTTTTCAATATAACAGTGTACTGCAATACACAAGATAGTGGGAAAATTCAGACAAACAGCACCAAAACTTCAAACATCATTAATTTACTGATGTTTAGTATGTGAGCATTTCAGAAAGGAAATCTTAAAAACTTAAAGTTCCCATGTAAATGATAATCTTTAGCACAAATTAAGTAAGATATGAATATTATTCTTTTCCTCCCTCCCATCTTTCGTATTCCAATTTTCTTCCTGTTATTTTTATTTTTATTTTCAGTTTCTTATAGGGCACGTGTGCTCGCTCACTAGAGACAGACAGAGAACAAGAGGGAAAATGAGAAAACAATCCCAGGAGGAATGGTCATACTCCAATCCCTTCTCCTCCATTTTCCTCTTGGGATTTTGGGTGCAAATATGCCAGCCTTCAATTCTCAAACTGCGGGATCTGGGCCTAACTGTGCAGTTAGTCATGTGGGACCCAGTCGCCTTGACCTCTACACCACTTGCTGGCTCTCTGACTCTAATTTTACTACTTGAAAAAGCTGTGTAGCGGACGAAATGAAAGGTATGTAAGTGACTATTTTCATCCTATCTTAAATTATTACCTTTGTATAAATTAATTTTATATCGACATCAAAGGTAAAACATTTGGGATAAAAAAGCACAGCATGGTCCAGCCAGTGGTGCACAAATTAAGGCAGCTGGATCCTACATGGCTGACTCTGTAGTTTAAGTCCTGGACCTGGCTGCTCGAAAAACACACCAGGCATGTGTGCATGCATGACCAAAATCCCAAAAGGAGAATGGAGACAAAGGGATTGCACCACGGGCATCTCCTCTGTTGATGGGAGGGGGTGGTTTTTCACTTTATCTCTCACTCTGCCTCTGTCTCTCTCCAGTGTGTGCATGTGCCCTATAACAGATTACAATTTTAAAAAGCAAAGCACATGTTGGGGATTGCCACCTCTTTCTTCTTGGCTTATGTGCAGTCCAAAACACTAATCTAACTTCTGACTCCTAACCTCCTTTCATAAACTGAAGTGTTGGGCAGAAGCTATCTTCAATATTTGAAGAAGACATATTTCTTCCACATGTGCAGATATGTTCTAGGTTCATATGTGAAAGCCTTCCAGATCCAATCATATAATCCCTACCATTTGACTTTTACATACTTTTTGTTATAGGTAAGAGCCAGGCATTTTACAAATCCATAGGAAATTAAATAGTACCATTTTATAATAATAATAATAAAATGCCTTTTCAAATCTCAGCCTAAAAAAGCATCATTGGTTTACTAACACTTTTAAAAAATAAAAATCCCTGAACAGCGTAGGGGTTCGGTGCATGTTCAAGCAGAGGGGTCCCTCACCACCAACTCATCTGGTCGTTCCTCCAGGTGTCCAGCCATCCCTGACTCTTGTGACACCACCCCTCTAACCATTTTGTTCCCTGAAAGGCCATGGCTGAGAGAGCGCTGGAGCCCACCCAGGTGAGCCAGAGGAACCTGTACTACACATACAACCAAGCTCCTGGCCTTCTCTTGTCATTTTAAGAATCTGATAGACTCATGATCACCTGGATTGGCGGCAGCACAACACCGACCGGGTTAGGGGGCGGGGGTAGTCGCTTTCCCAACTCACATCATCTTCAACTACTGCTGTTAAGGCCCTGCGAGGTGGCTGCTATACTGTACACGCCGCTCACTTACCCGCTGATGGCCTGGCACCAGAGCTGGAAGTCCTTCCTGCACTTTGAGGCCACGACGCCGCCCCTTCTGCCTCTGCACCACCAAGGCTGAAGGCATCCAGTGTGCGTGCGCTGGGCATGCGCTGGAGGATGCACGAGAGCCCCTGCCAGAGGAAGGACCCTTCACACAGGACATGCAGCCGCGGCTGCTCACTGCGGCGTTCTCAGAGCAGAGCGGCAGTTCTTGCTGGTAAAGGGCCTGACAGCATTGGAGGCGGTGATGGAGCTCACCACCATCGTTCATCTCTGGCCCCAGAGGTAGGCCCAGCGACACCAAGCCCATCTGGGTCCCTAACTGCCCGTGCAGGACCTCATCGCTGGCTCCTCAGCCACTGCATGCCCAGGGAGGTGGACTAGCAGGCCTGAAGAGCCCTACTGGAGTTCTACCTCCCCATCGGAGGCCACGCGCAGGCGCAGCCATCCCGCCTACGAGACGGGGGAGGGGCAGCACCTGCAAGCCCTCCACATTGGTGTGGCCCCACTACTAGGCGAGGCCTCGGCAGGGCACATACTTGGTACCTGTCAAGAGTGGCCAGGCACGATGGGAGTGGTAGGGATTGGATTCTGGGAGAGCGGGCAGGTAGGAACTGGATTCTGGAAGGGCGGCATTTACCTTTAAACTCACAGAAGATGGGTATTATGTGTGGGATGTTGTAGAGGAGTCACCAAGTCCTAGCCAGAGCCTCACCGTGAGTCCCTCCATCTTACTATGGAAAGACACACTGAGACGCCAGATTCTAGGACCCCAGAAGAAAAAAAGGTGAACTTACCCCCAGCTTCCCCTAAGGGTATCATTGGCCAGAGCCGATGAGGAGCGCAAGCTCAGTAGCCACCAGCTCCCTAGGACCACGATGTGCTCTCTGTCATATTTCAACCTGGGCAGCAAGGTGATATGGATGGCACTGTGTCAGTCCTCTGCCACAGACCCCCTAAGCACTACAGCTCATGCAGGGTCCTGTGTTCCACAATGTGAAAACATCTTATTTTTGCTCTGTTTTAAAGGGTTGTGTTTTGTAGAGCCAGTCGGTGGCGTGGTGGTTAAGGTGGCTGGATTCCATATGGGCCCACTGCACAATTTGAGTCCTGGTCCCAGGGCTCGAAAGACACTCTGGTTGCATGTGCATGCATTTGGACACCAAAATTTAAAGGAGAAATGGAGGAGAAGAAATTATGGTGTGCCCATTTCCCCTGTGGGTTGCTTTCTTTCTCTCTCTCTTTCTCTTTAGTAAGCATACTCAACCTCTAGCAATTTTTTAAAAATTTTGTAAATATAAGAATACCCATTATCATGATTCATATCAATATAGAAAATACACTTAAATTTTAAAAATATTAAAATGTGAAAATTGGTTTATAATCATGGAAACAATAGATTTTCCCTTTTACTTTTTCTTTTTTTTTGGGGGGGGAGAGATTTTCACTATAGGGCGTGTGCATTCGCCAGACAGACAGAGAGAGACATAAAGACAGAAAGCGAGAAATCACCCCCCAGGGGGGATGGTCACGCCGCAATCCCTTCTCCTCCATTCTCCTCTCGGGATCTTGGGCATGCACGCACACGCGCCCGGCGTGAGTTTTAAGCCACCGGGTCCAGGATGCGAACCGCGGTCGACTACGTGGGAGTCCAGCGACATAGCCATTACGCCAACTACTGGTTCCCAATAGATTTTCCCTTTTTCTTTACACACAATATTAGATATGTTATTAAATTATACTGATTCACAAATATATGAATGCCACCCATTTATGCTATAACAATATTTTTCTGGGTGGTCAGTCATATAAAAACTTAAAGAATAGAGTTCTAAGATGGAAAAATCATTGTATTTTCCCACTATCCAAACTTGTTTTTGGATGAATTCTGCTTTGAGCGCTGTAATAATGCTAAGGTTCATGAACTTTCTCACTGTCTCCTTAGGAACGTGTCCAGATCAGCATTTTCCCATCTTCCATGGAAAAAAAGGTGGGCATGTGGTCACTTTTTCTGAGACATGCTGCCAAAACACTGCTTTATTAAAAAGAAAATTAATATAAAAATGAACCATCCTTCTATAAAATAGGAAAAGAGATCCAAACTAATTTAGAGGTTAACTTTGAACATTTTCTCTGTGTTCTGTAGTGACCCAGAGTTGCTTCTACCACCACACCCATTCCCAAAAGGATTTTAATTGACATGCTTGATAATATTGTTTTAAATTTAGTAGGGAAGGCCTCCCACTATAACTGTTTCTATAGACCGTTATTGAACTCTTGGGGAATTTTTCTTCCAAAGAAAGCATGGAATTCCTCTCTGAAATATTTATTTCTCTAGTACTCAAAATGAAAGTGTCTGCAATAAAAAAATAAAATAAAGAATAGGAATAAGAGGAAGTGTATGGAATAGACAGAGAGAGAAAGAGAAGAAAGGAGGTTGAAAGTATTTTAACAATTTTTAAGTTGGCTATTTAAATATGACATTTCCTTTGTCATTCCATTGGCAGTACTATAGAAATATCTTTTTGTACATTTGCATTCACCAGACAATGTATTTTACTTTTGCCACGTGAGATTGGAAGATACCAAAAGAAACATTTGACAGTGTGAATGAAAAAATCTGATTATTCCAAATATCTTTAAAATGGTTAAAATATTTAGAATTTACTTCTTTCACTATTAACTGATAGTAAGAGAGTGACTATTTATTTGTTGTTTATTGTCTAATAAACAGACATTATTGAAACTAAAAGCATCTTTTGTTTTTGAACTTGTAGGTACATCTAAATTCTCAACTACAACAGACAACTCAGAAAATGTCAAGTGTGTGTGTGTGCGCGTATGTGTGACAGCAATTTTCCAGTAGCCATTACACAAATTCTAAGATGTGCAGAATATTTGGGCCATGTCAGGAAGAGATGACCTCTGTTCTGTCATTTAGGTGAATAACATCCAACTTCCAAGTCTAGCTTTACCAAAATAATCTATTACATAATCTACATTTCTTTTAATTTTCATGTTTTATCATTAAACTTTATAGTAGAATACTTTTAGAAATAATACACAAATGTTTGGTTTAATTCCTTGTGGAGCGCCCCCGCCCATCGCCTACAATGCTCGCCTTAAGATGGCGCATGGCGGAAGCTCACAAAGTACTCAAAGTGGTAAACAACTTTGAGGAAGTGGCATGCAGGGGGCGTGGAGAGCACAGGAACATTGCATGCAACCAATCCTCTTGTGAGGGCTGGCTTCCATACACGTGGACAGTGCGCTGATTGGCCGGGTGCCTTTATAAGGGAAGCGAGCTCGCGGAAAGGGGAAGAAGATTTGTAACACTCCTGGGGAACAATAAACCACTTAGAAGAAGATCGTGGCTTGTCGTTTGTAAATGCGACAATTCCTATCATGTCAATCAAGTGATCTCAAATGATCCACATCTTTCCTTATGCATCCGACAGAGGTAGTCACCAAGGACTGGTGGTTGGATGACGTAACTGACATCAAGAAGACCATCAAAATGCAAAGCCAGGATCAAGATCCCTTCCTGCCACCACTTCGAAAGTAGCCTTTTCATAGATCCAGGTAACACTTGGGCACTCAATCCAAGATTAAAAACATCTGCTAGAGACATTGTCAAAAAAGTCTTGTAACACTTAGTCGAATTCACAGGAACTCCATCTGGGACTGGTGATACTTACTGCTTTCATATCTTTAATTGTTTCTAGCACCTCTGTAGATCAAAGTTCTCTCCATAATCCATTCTTTCCATCACAGCATTTTACCCATTTTATATCAAAATATATAATCTCTACCATCTGGTTTTGTAGGGGAAAATAAATCTTTATCAAACTAGATTAACATTAAGTAACTTTATTTTAGCCGTGTGTGCGCCTGTATTTTTTTCTTACGTGTAAATTTAAGAAAATCATCCTCTCTTTATTGGTATACTTTAAGTTCAGAAATATACTTCCTTTCCTTGGCCTTTCTAACTATAGAGTACTTTTACATGTTTCCTTATGCCTGAATTTAGAGGTTCAAAGGAAGTCAGTATTTTTCCTTCATCTTTTGTACTTTTTTGTATATTAGTCTATGACATATATTAAACAATCTTAATTATAGTTTGCAGATCTGTTTCAGGTTACAAACTGTAAACATCTAAAAGACTTGGCCCAGTGCCTGATTCATAGTAGATAACTCAAAAAATTATCATGTTAATAGCATGATAAATTATGTTAGTGTATACACCAAAAGGATTATGATAAAGATTTTCATGTTAAAATTAAAATTGAGAATCAACTAAATGTGGCAAACTTTTAGGTATTAGGAGACCAAATTCATTACAGGTACAGAAGTATTATATAATAATCTGATTCACACAAATGAATGTATCATTCTAGTTATTATCATTCATAAGTGCCTATAAGACATATTTATATACTTACATTCTGTTTCTATAAGATTGGTTATATTTTCCTACTGTTGTCCAGCCAATGAACCATGTTTTTTGCATAACGTGTAGTAGCTTATTGTTCTTCTCTCCTTCCCATTTCTTCTGTTATGCAAAATTCTGGGTCTTTATTATAAAGAACACCTTATTAATGAAAGATATATGATAGATCATTCAATCTCAAAATATTGGGTTGTCAGAAAAGTCTTGATGCATTTTTGCATAAAGAAAAACTTAGAAAATATATTTCATGACTTTTTTTTTTGAGAGAGATTTTTTGCTATAGGGCATGTGTGCCCTCCAGAGAGACAGAGAGAGACAGAGAGACAGAAAGTGAGAAATCACCCCACAGAGGAGATGACCATGCCGCAGTCCTTTCTCCTTCATTCTCCTCTTGGGATCTTGGGCACGCACACACACATGCCCAGCGTGAGTTTAAGCCACAGGGTCCACCGGGACTCGAACCACAGTCAACTACATGG
>NW_006159915.1:1639533-1640170 GCF_000334495.1 Tupaia belangeri chinensis
GGATAGCCCGGGAACACCGCATTCAACCAATCCTCTTTCGAGGACTTGCTTCCGTGCACGTGGACAATGATCTGATTGGCTAGGGGCCCTTTATAAAGCCCCGGGGAAAGGGACAGAGAGAGAGCTCCTGTATTCAGAACCTGGGGAAATAAAGTGCTGTAGAGAAGACCGTCTCCGGAGTCGTCAGTTGCGCGGCACCCATCATGACTTTTTAAACAGCCCAATATATTTTCCATTAGTTTCTTTTCAATTCCATAGGCAAATATTTCTGTAGGTTTTTTGTTTTCGTTTTTGTATTTCAAGTTTGTGATGGGATACAGTAGTCACTCTTGAAAGCATAGATGAAATTATCAATAATTATTGCATTAATCAGGGTTCTCAAGAGAAATGAAACTAATGAAGAGAAGGAGAAAGATTATGAGTGATTGGCTCATATGATTATGAAGACTGGGAAAAGGGGCTGCAGTTTGCAAACTGGAGACCTAAAAAGATTGAAATTATAGCTCTAGTTTAAAAGTCCAAAGGCCTATGGTCCAACACAGCCAATGATGTAAAGCTCAGTCCAAACCCAAAGGTTCAAGGACCAAGCACACTGATATACAAGGGCAAGAAAGACGCCTGAGCACACTCACTCTTT
>NW_006159915.1:1640210-1649204 GCF_000334495.1 Tupaia belangeri chinensis
TTTTTTGTTCTTTTTGGGATTGCAATGGATTGGATGCCGCCCACACACATTGGTGAAGATAGATCTTTACTCAGTCTACAAATTCCAAGGATAATATTCTCCAGTAACACTCTCACAGACACGCCCCAAAATAACATTTTACCTATTGTTTGGATATCCCTTAGCCACGTCAGGTTGACACATAAAATTAATCATCACAACTGTCAATAAGATAAGTTGATGTTCTCTCTAGTCTTTAATACTAAAAAGTAAGTGAAGACTCAATAAACACTTTTATTTCCTTCTAAGGTTGTTGCCATGGGGCACTTGCACTCACCAGAGAGAGTGAAAGAGACAGTGAGGGGAAAAATGAGAAATCAACCTTCAGAGGGAATAACCATACCACAATCCCTTCTCCTCCATTCTCCTATCAGGATTTTGAGTGGACGTGTACAGATATGTGCCTGGTGTGATTTTCAAGCTGTCAAGTCTGGGACTTCAACCATGACCTACCATGTGGTAGTCCAGCTCTTTAACCACTATGCCACCTGCTAGTCCCTCAATAAACAATTTTAAATGAAGAGATTCTACTATAAAACAGTTTCAGAATTTGGTAGATTTAATATTTTTCTCTGTTTGGGGGTAGTTAGCAGGTCTCTAATCCTGATGTTAACACTAGCACCTCAGTCATGTTCTTCTTATCTAAGATTAAGTAAATGTGTCCGTCTAGGGCAAAGACTTCTTCCAAAGAGCACACATCAATTCTAAATAACCTCATTTCTTCTGCTATGATAACATGTCACTGTGAACTATGAATGATGATCTAATGTTAAGGCATAGCTTTGAAAAGATAGCATGGTGTGTGTTGATTAGGGCACTGGACTCCCACATGGCTAACTGTGGTTCAAGTCCTGGACCTGGTGGCTTGCTTTCTTACTTTCCTTCTCTCTCTCACTCTGGTAAAATAAAAATAAAATAATAATAATAATAAATAAAGTTAAATAAAATAATTCTTAAAAAAGAAAAAAGAAAGAAGGACCAGCAGATGGCATAATTGTTACATCACTGAACTCCCATGTAGTCAACAACAGTTTGAGTCCTGGACCTGGCAACTTAACCCTCACACTGGCCACGTGTGGGTGCATTGCCTAAGAGGAGAATGGAAGAGAAGGGATTGAGACATGGCCAGCCCCCCTAAGGGGGTGATTTCTTGCTTTCTGTCTCTCAGTCTCTGGTGAGTGCAAGCACTCTATAGTAAAAGTCTCTCTAAATTTTTTTTAAAGAAAATATAGTATTTTCTATAATTGTATATTTTCTAGTGAACTTCAAACAATGAAGTATTTTAGGGGGGCAAATTTTAAGGCAATGTTGAAGGAATCTGTAGAGAGAAAATAGAAGAAATATCTAACCATAAGACCATGTGAATACACAAATTTTTGTTGAAATTATAACTACAGAGGCTTTGAAGTTTTGTTGTTATGCGATATTTACACTGAGAAAATAAAATGAAACATTTATGCTTGGACCAATAAATTTATAAATACATAATTATCTTAAAAAGGAAAGTAGTTTTAAACTATTTAAGACAATACACTTTCTTCTTTTGAATTAATTTAGGTTGTATTAAGTGCCTGGTCAAGAAGGAGTTGTACTTGGGGCCAGCAGGAGGCGTGGTTAAGGAAGCTGGAACTCCACATGGCTAACCATGGTTCGAGTCCCGGACCTGGTGGCTTGCCTTCTCACTTTACTTCTCTCTCTCTCTCTCTCACTCTGTCCCTCTCTGGTCAATAAATAAATAAATAAATACATAACTAGACAGATAGATAAATAAATAAATAAAGTTAAATAAAATAATTCTTAAAAAAAAAAGGAGCTGCACTGAAGCGGAATCCAAAGAATTGTGTTTTAATGCAATAGCTGATACTAACAAGAAATTATGATCATAGGCAATACATTTAATTTCTCTGGGCCTCATATATAAAATTAAAGTATTGGACTGATTTCTAAAGTTCTTTTAAACATTAAAATTCTATGATCTTCAAGATAAAACATTTAAGTAATAATAACTATAGCTAAAAAACATAAAACATGGTGGCAATGCCCCACTCCCACCAGTAAAAGCTAGAATTCATCTCCCTCTGGGATTGCAATAAGGCACCCAAATTGGTGATGTCAAGAAAAGTCAAGTGGGACTTTCATCCCATTGGCCAATAAAGAACCTTGGTCCCATACTTCAATGTCAGCCAAAACCAAGAGGGGAGCTTGGTATTCCAGGGGTATATAGTAATTACAAGGCACTACTTCCTCTCTCTGTTAAGGTGGTATCAAAAAAGACCTAGTGCAGAGTCAGGACTTTCTCAGTCAACTGTCTACATGCTCCCCTCCACTCTTGTGCCAATGGAACATGCATGGCGAATATGGATTTTCCCATTAACTAACAAAAATGATGTAGAGGTCCCTCTTCCCCTACCAGAGGTGTAGCATTGAAAGCTTGCTAAAACAAAAGATTAAATAAGATTTAGATTCTTAGAACATAATAGAAACATGTCCAGGTTTCAATATAAAATCACTAATCATACCAAAAACCAGAACAATCTCATACTGAATGAAAAAAGACAATTAAAAATATCAAGATGGTATAGATGTTAGAATTATCTGACAAATATCTTAAAGATGCTCTCATAAAAATGCTTTCATGAGGAATTAAAAACTCTTTTGCAAAAAATGAAAATGCAGAAGTTGTAACAAAATATAGATGACAAAGAAGAATCAAGTGGTAATTACAGAATTAAAAATAACTGAAATTTGAAGGCTAGTGGATAGGCTGAACAGGGAATGGTGGGAACAGAAGAAAGAATAGTTATAACTGAAGGTACCCACTCTGAACTATGGAGAACAAATAGACTAAACATAAATGAACAAAGTTACAAGGACTTGGGGATTATAACTGAAGATCTAATATTCTTCATAGTTTCAGAAATAGGAGAAAAAGAGTACAGAGATAAAAAAAAATATTCAAACAGAAAACGAGTAGAAACTTCCCCAAATTAACAAGAGAAATAGACTTGCAGATTCAAGGCACTGTATGAGCCCCAAATATGATAAACCCAGAGTAGTCAATGCCAATGCACGTGCAAAAAAAAACAACTGAAAATAAAAGACAAAGAAATCTTGGAGGCTGTCAGAGAAATACAACAACTTACATATGAGAAAAAGAATTATAATGACAGCTTTCTTAATAGAAATCATGGAAACTAGAATGATACCTATTTTGACTTATCAGAAATTTTGAGTCTATCTCCTCATTTAGATATTTTAGTGGTTCTAGGTGTTGCATTGTATGTGTGCAACCTCTGTTTTTATGTCTTCATTTGGACACAATATATTCAGTCACTGGAGGAAAAGAACTATCAAGTCAGGATTCTATAGTCAGTTAATATATCCTTCAGAAATAAAGAAGAATTGAAAAGGAACAAAACCTAAGAAAAATTCATCACATTATTCTTCTAGTTCCTTAAAAGAATGGCTAAGGTAAATTCTGTAAACAGAAATAAGTAAGAAAATAAGAAACTTTAAAATATAAGGATAAAAGAAAGAACATAATTGGCAAAAGTGCCAAATAGATCAAGCCCAAAAATGTTTCTCT
The DNA here is from genome assembly GCF_000334495.1 of Tupaia belangeri chinensis. Taxonomy (NCBI): domain Eukaryota; kingdom Metazoa; phylum Chordata; class Mammalia; order Scandentia; family Tupaiidae; genus Tupaia; species Tupaia belangeri. The sequence continues at coordinate 1,643,836 of NW_006159915.1, forward strand.
CTGATGCATGGTAGTCAACCTGTCAAAAGTCAAAGACAAAAAATTCCAAACGTAACAAGAGATAAGGGTCAAGCCATATATAAGAGAATATGTAGGAGACTAACAGAAAATTTCTCAGCTGAAATTTTACAGTCCATGATAGAATGGGATAATATATTGAAATTGCTAAAAGAAAACAAAATGCCAGCTCAAAATCCTATACCCATAGAGGCTATCCTTATAAGAAATATTTATGAGAGTTCTACATCTGCAGTAAAAGGAAAATAAAAAGTTATGAAAATATACAACTCACTCATAGAACAGATACACAAATAAGAAAGAGAAAGTAATCAAATCTTATCTCTACAGAAAACCACCAAACTGCAAATATAAATGACAAGAGAGGAAGAAAGGAACAAAGGAAATAAAAAACAACCAAAAGAAAATTTTAAAAATGAGTAAGTCCTCACTTATCAATAATAGCTAAACAGATTCATTCCCCAATTAAAAGATATAGACTGAATGGATAAAAAATAAGACCCAACTATATGCTGTTGACAAAAAACTCACTTTATCTGTAAAAACACACATGAATTAAAAGTGAAGAGATGGAAAACCATTTCCCAAGCAAACAAAAACCAAAAGCAGCAAGAGTAGTTATAGTCATATCAGATAAAATGTACTTTCAGTTAAAAACTATAAAAAGAGGCAAGGAAGGTCATTATATGATGATAAAGGAATTAATTCAACAGAAATTATAAATATTATCTACTACCTGAATATATTAAGCAAGCATTATTAGATGTAAAGGAAGAGATAGAATCCAAAACCATAATAGGGGACTTCAGCACCCAACTCTCAATATCAGAAAGATCATCTAGAAAAAAAGACAAAAAACAAACAAACAAACAAACAAACAAAAAACACTAATAATCTGGGGTCAGCAGGTGGTGTAGTGGTTAAGGCATTGGGCTTCCATATAGCCAATCATGCTTCAAGTGCTGGACCTGGTGGTATGAAACACACAATAGGCGTGTGTGCATGTGTGTCCAAGAGGAGAATGGAGGAGAAAGGATTGTGGCATGACCCATCCACCTTGGGGGGGGGGTGACTTCTTGCCTTCTGTCTCTCTGTCTTTCTATCAAGCACATACACCCTATAGCAAAAATCTTTGTAAATAAATAAACATCTAATTTAAACTACACTATAGGCCAAATAGACCTTAAAGACATACACAATATTTCACCCAGCATGAAAGTTCACTTAGAATATTCAGTGAGGAAAGGACACAGTGTTTAATAAATGGTGCTAAGGAAATTGAATATCCATATGCAGAAAAATGAGAGTAATTGCTTCTCTTTAATTATAGACAAAAATCTACTCAAAGTGAATTAAAGACTTAAATGTAAGAGTTGAAACTATTAGAGGTCTGCAGTTGGCATGGAGATTAAGGTAGCTGGATGCCACATGGATGATTATACAGTTTGAGTCCTGAACTTGGTAGCTTAAAAATCTCACCAGGCCTGTGTGTGTGCATGCCCAAAATCCAGAAAGGAGAATGGAGGAGAAGAAATTGCAGGGCGGCCATTCCTCCTGACCCCGGTGGGTAATTTCTCACTCACTTTTTCACTCTATCTCTCATCTCTCTATCTTTCTCTGGAAAATGTACATGCTCTATAATCTAAAAATAAAAAAAAAATTGAAACTGTTTAGCTACTAGGGAAAAAAATAGAAAAATGCTTTATGTCATTGGTCTGGGCAAAGTTTTTGAATAAGAGTTCAACAGCACACGTGACAAAAGCAAAAAAAAGACAAATGGGATTATATCAAAATATTTCTAAACAGCAAAGGAAACACTCAACCAAGTAAAGAGAGAATCTACAGAATGGAAGAGATTATTTGAAACATCTGGCAATGATTAACATTCCAAATATACATGGAACTCAAACAATTCAGTAAAGTAGAAATAATCTGATTAAAATGAACAGAAAATCTGAATAGACATTTCTTAAAAGACATACTAATAGCCAAAAAGTGAGGGAACTTATTACTGGATATATTAAAAAGTTTGCAACCCAACTAAACAGCAAGAAAATTCAAATTAGAACCACAATGACATATTATCTCACCCCCAGTTAGAATGCCTGTTGTCACAAAAGACAAATAATAATGAATGCTGGTAAGGATATGGAGAAAGGGAGAACTGTTACACACTATTGGTAGAAATATAAATTAGTATATCCATTAGGGAAAATAAATTGGAAGCACCTTAAAAAGCTAAAAATAAACTGCCATTTTGACACAGCAATTCCATTACTGGACACATACAAAAAGGAAAGGAAACCAGTGTGTATTACAAAACTATTCATAATAGGAAAGTTATAGAATCAACCTAAATGCTGTTAACACTCTGTGGAAAGGATTATATGGTAAGGACCTAAAATGACCAAGAACCAAGTTGGTTCCCAGCCAAGAGCCACCATGATGGGGGCCTCAATTCTACAATTGCAAGAAACTTAATTCTTCCACAACTTGAGTCAAACTGAAGAATAGTCCAAACTCAAAGTGAGAACAGAGTTCTATGATGCCTTGATTTTAGTTTTGTGAGATGCAAAGAGTGGATTTACCCACATTGTGCTTGACGTACTGGTGATATATGTGAAATAGTACATGGCTATTGCGTCAAGGTGCTAAATTTATATTAATTTGTTACCTAGAAGTAGACAACTAATACAATGATCAATCCAATATTATGCATCTGAGACCCCTAAAATAAACTATTATGGGGCCAGTAGTTGGTATGGAGGTTAAGGTGCTGGATCCCACATGGACAACTGCATGTTTTGTGCATTTGAGTTCCAGACCTGGATGGCTTGAAAATCATGCCAAGTGTGTGTGTGTGTACCCAAAATTCTGAGAAAAGACTAGAGGCAAAGGGATTGCAGCATAGCCATTGCCCTTGTGGGAAGATTTGTCACACTCTCTCCTTCTGAATGTGAATGTGTGTGTGTGCCTCCCTAGTGAGTATATGTACCCTACAGCAAAAACAAAACTAATCTATTGTGAATGTCAATCACATTTAACATTTCAGCACAAACTACTTGAAGTAAATTAGCAGCTATTGATATTTTTAAGAATTTGTTTATTCATTCATTGTTTTATCCAGGATTAATTTTTCAATTTACATTTTTAAATTTCATTTTCTTTTATGCATTCAATCACATTATTTAGCTTATAAAGTGACTATTTCAACAGGTGAACATTTCTCCCTAGTGCAGTTGATAAAACTATAAAATATCTTCAACAGATAATACCACATTTCTTTGTCCCATTAATGCTTTGCCTCTCTATTTTTTTTCTAAATGTCCATCCTCAGACCCTACTCTTTCACACACACTATATCTGGCATTTACATCCATTTACTGTGTTTCTATATCCTTCAGTCAATCAGTTTCAGTCATAAAGTGCAGACACTCGGTATATATTAAGTGGGGACATACAATGTCTCTCCTTCATAGCCTAGCTTGCTTCACACTCAGCAGTAAATCTTCCATATTCTTCTACTTTCTGTCAAAAGACAGTTTTTTGTTTTTTTTTTTAATAGCTGAATAGTATTCCATTGAGTATGTGTGCCACAGTTTTTCAATCCATTTGGCTGTTTGTGGTCATTTGGGTTGGTTCCATTTCTTAGTAATTGTGAATAGTGCCTCAATAAACATTGATGTGCAAGCACTTTTCTGATTAAGAATTCTTCTGTCCTTGGGACCAGCAGTTATCATAATGGCTATGTCACTGGACTCCCATGTAGTCGACCATGGTTCAAGTCTTGGACCCGGTGGCTTAAACTCACGCTGGGCGCATGTGCGTGCATGCCAAAGATCCCGAGAGGAGAATGGAGGAGAAGGGATTGTGGCGTGATCATCCCCTGTGTTGGTGGGGGGGTGATTTCTCGCTTTCTGTCTTTCTGTCTCTCTCTGTCAGCCCGGCGAGCGTATGCGCCCTATAGTGAAAACAAACAAACAAACAAATTCTACAAAAAAAAGAATTCTCCTTCCCTTTGGGTAGATACCAAGGAGTGGGACTTCTGGATAATATGGTAATTCTATTTGTAGATTTTTGAGGAATCTCTAAATTGTTCTCCACAGTGGCTGGACCAATTTACATTCCCACCAGCAGTGTAAGAGAGTACCCCTTTCACCACACCCTTGCCAGCACTTATCATTTTTTTTTTAATCTTAGTCATTCTGACTGGGGTTAGGTGGTATCTCATTGTTGTTTTGATCTGCATGTCCGTTAGGTACTTAAAATGTGCTAAGTCAAGCACAAGACTGGCTTTTAATTCATGGTTAAATCGGTAGTAGGCAGACTTTCTGATCAAAGTAAAATAAATAAATAAATAAATAAATAGAATAGAAAAGAATAAAATAAAATAAAATAAAATCTTACCATTACTTACTATATCTTAGATTTGGTCTCAAGAGGCTTGAAGAATTGTAAAGTCCTGACTCATTAGAAAACAAATGTCAAACCAAATGTAATTTGATTCAACAGTAATGATAACAATAATTGTTCATGATATCCTACACACTCCCCCCACCCCACCCCCCAGTTATTAAGGGTGTCTCACTAGATAAAAGTATTTGCCACCTTTTCAAAGTCAGGGTTTTTTTTTTCTTTTGAAAAAACAGAAGAATGCCATGGAGACTCAGACAGGTGTACTTTTCTTAATGAAGATTAAGAGAGAGGTACTTATGGGTACTGCATGTTTAGATTTACACAAATGTTTCTCAATTTGCTATGGTTTGACTTACAATCATTCATCTTTAAGATGGTATGAAAGCTATATGCATTCCATAGAAACAGAAACACCCCCCATCTAAAGTCTAGTGATGTATGATTTTTTTTTTTTGAGAGAGATTTTTTGCTATAGGGCATATGCACTCGCTAGAGAGACAAAGAGAGAAATATAGAGAGAAAGTGAAAAATCAACCCCCAGGGGGTATAGCTGCACCACAGTTCTTTCTCCTCTATTCTCCTCTTGGGATTTTGGGTATGCCCAAGCATGGGCCCGGCACAAGTTATGATTTATAATAATTTCAACTTGTGATGCATTTTCCTTTTACAGTATTTTCTACTTACGATGGATTTATTGGGACAAAACCTCATTTTTTCCAGATCATCTAGACATTGTGCATTAACATAAACAATTTTAAAAATTATGAAAACAATTTCATTTATGACAGTATAAAAAAGATTAAAATACATGGGACCAGCAGTTAGCGTAATGGCTATGTCGCTGGACTCCCATGTAGTCGCCCACAGTTCGCGTCCCAGAACCGGTGGCTTAAAACCATGCCGGGCACATGTCCGTGCATGCCCAAGAACCTGAG
>NW_006159915.1:1650171-1653288 GCF_000334495.1 Tupaia belangeri chinensis
GACCAGAGAGAGAGAGAGAGAGAAGGAAAGAGAGAAAGCAGGCCACCAGGTCCAGGACTTGTGCCAGGGTCGGCCATGTGGGAGTCCAGTGCCCTTAACTACCATGCCACCTGCCAATCCCCCCAGCATGCTTTTCAAGCTGCCAGCTTTAGGACTTGAATCACACAGTCAGCCATGGAGGATCCAGTCACTTTAACAACCATGCCACCAGCTGGCCTGGTCTTGGTGGTGCCAAGAACACCAATGTAGAAAGGAACAGCATTTTTAGTACTTGGTACTGAGAAAACTGGATAAATTCAGACCCTTACATAACATTACAGATATTTGAGGATATTAAGACTCAAATCATTTAATAACCTTAACAGTACGTTTCTTGAAGTTTTACTGTCTCTAGAAACTAGAAATTGTACATAGATTATAGCTTCAATAAAAACATCAAGGGAAAATTATTTTTACTGTACACAATATGCTTTTTATTTTTATGCCAAAATTAAACAATTATTAAGCTAAAAAGGCACAAAAATTTTCTTAAAATGGATCAAAGAAATAAATTTATTACCTGAAAAAATAAAATAGAATAAATCATATGGCAAAAACTTCATGACATTGTGTTTTGTAATGATTTCTTTTTCTTTTTTTTTTGGTAATGATTTCTTAGATATGATGCCAAAGACATAGGCAACAAAAGAAAAAATAGGGAACATGGACTTTGTAAAAATTAAAAATTTATTTTGATTTGCATTAAATGATACAGTCAACAGAATAAAAAGGCAACCTACAGAATGGGAGAATGTATTTGTAAACCACATGCCTGATAAGAGATTAATACCCGGAATTTACAGAGAACTCCTAATACTCAACAACAAAAAATGAACAATCAAGTCAAAATGAGTTGAAAAGAAGTGTCTCAAAAAAGATATGAAATGGCCAGCAGACACATGAAATTATGCATAGTATGACTAATCATGAAAGAAACACAAATCAAATCTACACTGAGATGCCACCTTGAACCTCTTAGGATGGCTACTATTAAATATCCAAAATAAAACAAAATAGGAAATAACAAGTGTTGTTGAAAATTTGGAAATTTGGACCCTTGTGCATTGTAGGTAGGAAATAAAATGGTATAGCTGCTGTGGAAAACCTTGTAATGGTTTCTCAAAAAATTAAAAATAAAATTGCCGTATGATTCAGCAATTTCACATCTGAGTATATATCCAAAAGAATTAAAAGCAAGTTCTCAAAGAGATGTTTTTACAACTATACTCATAGCAGCATTATTCACAATAGCTAAGACATGGAAGAAATGCAGGTGTCCGTCAATGGATGAATGGATAAACAAAATGTGGTTTATCCATACAATGGAATATTATCCAGCCTTAGAAAGAAGGAAATTCTGGTATGATATGAATGAACCTTGAGGACATGGTTCTCAATTACATAAACTAGTCACAAAAGACAAATACTGAGCTTTCATTTATATGAGGTACATGAACTAATTAAAATCACAGAGACAGAAAGTAGAATGGTGATTGTCAGAGGTTTGGGGTTAGGAAAACAGGAAGTTATCATTTAATAAGTACAGAACTTCAGTTTTACAGGATGAAAGAGTTATGGAGATGGATGTTGGTGATAGTTACACATCATGACGAGTATATTTCATAGCAATGAACTGTACACTTAAACATGATAAGGATGGTAAATTTTACAGTGTGTGTATCTTACCATACTAAAAAAGTTGGGGGGGGGAAAGAAAAAGAAATACTGGAAAACAAAACTGAAAAAGTGCTTAAAATTAAATAAGATAAGATATCCATCTCTTGACAAAAAAAGAAGTAAATATAAGGTCATCTCTATAATAATATTAGTCTTTCCTAATTACTTTTTCATCTAGCTTATTGGATAGGAGACAAAAAAAAAAAGGAAAACAGAAGTTTACCATCCATAGGAGAACAGCATCTAACACTAGGTAACATTATTGGAACATGTTCTTTGAGCATCATCTTTTCTGTCTAAGAGAAGCAAAAGCCAGTTTAATCTTTATTTCTGTTAGAAATATTCAAATGGAGTTTAAAAATAAATCCATCCTTATTTGGTTTATATGCTTCTACATACTGTTACAATGAAATTATCATTATCAAAGCAATTCTCTGTGCCCGCAATTTGACCACAACACTGCCAAAATAGAAACTTCTTATAGTACCTCATCATAGTAAGATTGTCTTCTTTAACTTTCATATAGTTCCCTAAGCATACCTCCCTTATTTTCCAGCTTTATTGAAGAAAGATAGTGGGCAAACCTTTAATGATTATTAGCCTGTTTATTGTTCTGACTCATAATTACTTGGATCATACTATATTAAGTTCCCTAGATAATACATATGTACATATTAGTAGTAATATATGTATGTGTGTACGTTTGTGATTGTGTATACACAATTAGTAACATCAGAAAGTTTGCTTGTTTTTGTCCTTCCTATTTTATCCCTTTGTTCTTTCTTTTTTTTTGTCTTATTTAAATTTTTTTGTTTACGTTCATTCACTGAACATCATTACAACATACAAAATGAGATTTTCCATCCAGAGTATACTGTATATTGTCTCAATCAAGCACATCAACGTACATGTTATTGTCAACAAATAATTTTCCATGTCTAGTTTTCTGTATGTTTTGCTTTCCCCCCCCATCCTTGATTCCCTATCTCTTACCCTCTGCCATCTCCCACTCTCTTCCCACAGTCTCTGGTATCTATGTTTACTTTTTATACTGTTTTCCTCCCATTTTTTATTGAATTACTAAAGATCTTAATTAATCAAAATATTTTCATAGCAAACACAGCTGATATACATATTTCCATGAACACAAGTCTAACTTTAGGCATCCTATAAAGTAGCACCTAGCTGGGGCTATATATTTTACCACGGTCATCGAAGAGATTTTTCTTTTTTCTGAAACTTTTCTCTTTTTTTTTGTAACTTGATTTACATTCTTTCCCTTAGCATCATTACAGCATACAAAATGTGATTTCCCATCCAGAATATACTGCATAGTGACTTAATCATGCATATTATTATCCAAAATTTTCCATTTATAGTTCCTAGAATTTTTTATCCCTC
>NW_006159915.1:1654323-1658668 GCF_000334495.1 Tupaia belangeri chinensis
ATGAAGAGGAGTTATTCTTTTCCCTTGGAGGAGAGGTATTTTCTTGCTTCCCCATATTTCTTGTGGTCCTGTGGTGATTTCTAGTCATCTGTTGGATGGTGTGTTTCTTCCTAATTCTTGAAGTTCAATCCGAGTGTTCAGAGGCAAGCAGAAAGAGGTGATCTGGAATCTCTTTGCCGTTCTGTTGTGATCACTGGTGCAGCAGATTCAGTAGATATTGAAGAATGTTAACCTTAATAGTATTTCAATGTTTAGCTACAGTGCCCTTAGATCCATCTAGAACACATTAAATGGATATTGAAGAGTGGAGAGACAAGAAAAAAGAAAATGAAAAAGAGAGAGAGAAACAACGACAAAGAAAGAGAAAAAAAGACAAAAAATGAAAAAATTGTAATTATTGGTTTTCTTTAAAAACAAAACAAAACAAACAAAAAAAAATTTAAAAACCCAAAAAATAGAAAACTGTGTGGTGCACTAGTGTGCCAAATGAAATGACTACTTTGCAGGAGCCATGAGGAATCCTCTTCTGAAGGAAGACCACAACTCTCCTGCCTGGGCTGAAGGACCAGAGGGGATTATTAACAAAACAAAAAGTGGAGCTGAGAGCAAGAGAAAAACTTTACCTTTAAAAAAATCGTAAAAAGGAAAAATTACAAAAAAATGAGAGGACAGAAGCAGAGAGAGACAAAGACAGAGGCACAGAGGCAGAGATAGAAGGCCAGAGGGGCTCCCTACCACGCTAGCTTTGTTTGCTGGAGGCTGAATTATCATTAGAAAATCATTTTTCTTGTCCCCTGAAATGACTACTTTGCAGGAGCCATGAGGAATCCTCTTTTCTGTTCTTTCTTTTTTAATCTTTCTGTAATACATCTATGACTTTCTGACCCCACATTTGCACCATATACAGCCTTTCTTCATCATACCTTCCTCAATTCAAAGGCATGTTAGTGTAGTAAGTATGTAGAGTAAATTTAAGATGGCAGAATTGCAGAATAAATATATGAACAGAGGATTTAATAATCATTGTTGCCAGTCCTAGGGCACTGTCGTTCATATTTGCATGCTTTGTTACTACATATTAGGTTAAAACCTGAATTTTTAGAGAAATGAGGGTCTGTGTTTATGTATATTTTTCTTTTCATTTTATATTTGGCTGGCAGGTGATTTACTGGTACAAACACAAACCAGATAAAATAACAAGCAATCCATGTATCACATGTTAATAAATGCTTACGTGTAGACCTTAGTAATTTCTAACTCTTACACATGTATTAATACATTGTTATGAGACATTTTCATCATTAATTCTTCTATTTTTCCTTTTAATCCAATTAAAACTCATACCTATTCTGATTTATAATTAAATAAATTGTTTCTTGACATACATAATTATTCATTTCTGTAACCTGACATAGAATGTCTTTCAAGAGAAATCAGATTTATCTCAACTAATGAATCATTAAGTTTCACTTCTATTGCCAAGTGCATATTTTCCTTTATTCATTATAATATGCTGAATCTAGATATTTTCCTGAATGCCAAAATATTGTTTCTCCTTTCTCCACACTTTCTCCAGGGATCCATGCATTTCTATTCACTCACCTCAGCCTTGATCCACATGCCTGCTATTTCTATCCCAGTCTTCTCTATGAGCTGCCAATCATACTACACTTAGCCAGAAGGCTTGAGGCTTTAGAGTTTGCACAGCCAAATATCCTGAGACTGGGTTCACTCCACCCGACACTTTTGGATTTGGATTTTGGTATTATTTTTAACACAGAACCCCAGAAATGAAAGTTTGCTTTACCAAATCCCCATGCCACCTGGCTCCTTCTGTTTATTTATATTTTGCAATTTTTTTTTAGCTACAACATAGCAGTCAACTCACAGGAGACAGCAGTGGGGCTTGGAGGTGCATTGAATTTCACAACGAATGCATACTCTCTGATAGCTGGCCAGAGGCCTTATTTACTGAAGGGCTTTTATAATTTTGTGTTTCCTTCCAAGCCACCTCAGCAAGAGCTTTTATTTTGAATTTTAATAGTGAGGGGTGATAAGATGATGACAAGTTGGCATGATGCAGCCTTAACCAATTGAATAGAAAGAAGGTTAAAGACTTTGAAGAAAATATCTAGAAATAGTTAGAGATTGTTTCCTCTGAGAATTCTGAATCATTAATTTAGTGACTGTAAGAACTCAGGTGACTTAAAGGCTTCTATTCTTATCTTTTTTTTTCAAATTTAGGATGAAAGAATAAAACTAACCAAGGAAGTCAAAGACCTCTACAAGAAAAACTATAAAAACCTTAAAAAGGAAATTGAAAAGGACACTTAAAAAGTGGAAGGACATCCCATGTTGTTGGACTGACGGAATCAGCATAATAAAAATGGCAATCCTACCCAAATTAATCTACATGTTTAATGCAACCCCTATAAAATTACAAGAGACATGCTTCACAGATCTAGAAAAGATAATCATAGAATTTGTCTGCAACCATAAAAGACCCCATTTTCCAAAATCTATCTGTGCAAGAAGATTGGAGTAGGTGGCTTCTTACTTCTGACCCCAAAATATATTATAAAGCTGTGAAATCAAAACAGCATGGTGTTGGCACAAAAATAGACATGAGGACCAATGAACAGAGTAGAGACTCCAGAAATAAACCCCAAAACATACAGTCAGCTCATCTTTAGCAAAGGATATCAGTCAATCCAGTGAGAAAAGGGGAACCTCTTTAGCAAATGGTGCTAGAAAAACTGGGTATCCACCTGCAGAAAGAAGAATCTGAACTCCTATCTGTCACCATTAACAAAAATCAATTCAAAGTGGATCAAAGATCTAAACCTAAGACAGCAAACTATAAAACTACCGGTGGGAAACACTGGGAAAACTCTGGAAGACATTGAGGTAGGCAAAGACTTCTTAAGCAAGACCTCCAAAGCACAGGCAATAATTCTTAAAATAGACAGGTGGGATTACATCAGATTAAGGAGTTTCTGCACAGCAAACGACACCATAATTAGTGTGAATTGACAACTCTCAGAATGGGAGAGAATTTTTGTTAACTGTGCCTCAGATAAGGGAATGGGTCCAGCCATGGTGAAGAACAATACAGAGGTTCCTCGAAGACCTTCAAATAGAACTACCATATGATCCAGCAATTCCATTCCTGGGTATCTACCCAAAGGACAGGAGAGCACTCAGTCAGAAAAGTGCTTGCACAACTATTTTCATTGCAGTGTTATTCATGATTGCTAAGACGTGGAACCAAACCAAATGTCCACAAACAGATGAATGGATTGAAAAATCATGGCACATGTACTCCATGGAATACTACTCAGCCATTAAAAAAAAAGGCCCTGGAATTTTATAGAAATTGGACAAATATGGAAGATTTGTTGCTGAGTGAAGCAAGTCAGGCTATGAAAGAGAAACATTGTGTCTCCACATAACATATACTGACTGCACTCTAGTAGAGACTGGAAGACTTTTTAAAAGCATTAAAAATTGAAATGGACACTAGAGACAAAGTGGAAATAGAGTGTGGGAGGGGAAGAGTGTAGAAAAGGAAATTTTGGGGGGAAATGAAGAGGTAAGACACTTGTGGGACACAGACAAGGTTTTTTTTTATCTGTTGACAAGGATGTGTATAACAGTCTCAGCTGGGCTGGACTGAGGTGTATACAATGCTGGGTAAAGTCTCTTCATAATCTAAATGACATATAGTGTTTTAATGTATGATTAATAATTTTTTAATTAATAAAAAATAAATAATTTTAAAAATTGGGGATGAAAAAATGTTTTGGATGTAAGAAATTACTATGTTTAATCATCTCACATTTCTGGACCAGCAGTTGGCATAATAGCTATGTCACAGGATTCCCATGTAGTTGACCATGGTTCAAGTCCTGGACCTGGTAGCTTAAACTCATGCTGGGTGCATGTGTGTGCATGCCCAAGATCCCCAGAGGAAAATGAAGGAGAAGGGATCGTGGCATGGCCATCCTCCCTGGGGGATGATTTATCGCTTTCTGTCTCTATGTCTCTGTCTTTCTGGCAAGCACAAGGGACCTATAGCAAAAAAAGTCTCCAAAAAAATTATCTCACATTTGATGATGTTATGATAGGAATATACAAATATTAGTCAGTTTGATGAAAAAGGGTTAAATAGTATCATTTCCCAATAGTCATTGTATTGCTTGTGCCTAATTTTTTTTAAAGTGGAGAATTATTTTATTTTTTGAAGCCAATACTCTGAAATTACTCTTAGCATTAATTAAAATGATATTTCCTGCACTTACAGGGTAGTTTGCCCTTTTTTAAAAACTGGTGTTTTAATCTTCAG
>NW_006159915.1:1658703-1659013 GCF_000334495.1 Tupaia belangeri chinensis
GGTGTGTAAGCTGAAAAAAAAAAAAAAACAAACAAAAAAACAGAAGCACAGCACACTGGCTCCCAGGGGGCACACATTTGAAAGATTTTCTCATCCACATCTGGGCTGAAATATCTTCATATTTTTCTCTGTGGACACAGGAAGATAAGGCTGCAGAGCTTTTTATGATTACATACATGGAATTTCTTTTGGAATCAGCGTAGTGGTCTATCATTTGGCTCTCAGCTGGGAGTGTCTAAGATTTCAGTATAGGAGTTATACAGTTAAGTCCTGGCAAATATTTGAGTCTGATTTTATATATATATATATA
>NW_006159915.1:1659086-1676194 GCF_000334495.1 Tupaia belangeri chinensis
TATATATATATCAGAAATGAACTTATTATAGCAAATTGTAGATATATGTTTTTACATTGGAAAATACCTTTTTAGTAATCAAAGTATCATTTGTTCTTTACAATATATCCTGTTTCCAATATGAAAGTACTTACATATCTGAGGCCAGCAGGTGGTATGGTGGTTGGGGCGCTGGACTTCCACATGACAACCGCAGTTCAAGTCCTGACCTTGGTGACTTGCTTTCTCACTATCTTTCTCTCTCTGTCTCTCCCTAGTGAGCATACATGCCCTATTGCAAACTTTTAAATAATAATAAATAAAATTAAATAAGTAATTCTTTAAAAGTACTTAAATAACAAATTAGCAAGTAGAGATTGGAGAGCGTGAGATCGTAAGGAAGGACAGTAGTGGGAAGAAAGATTTCTTCATTTATGCCCTGTGTATACTGCCTCTTTGCAAATCTCTTCTTCCTGGGAACTAGAGAATCTGGTGTGTTTTTGTTTTATTTTTGAATTTTCCAAATAGTCAATCTCTTCCTATCTCACTTTCTTATTCTCTTAGTCTCTCATCTGTCTTTCTCATTTACATTCTTCCTATGACCACTAGCCCATTACTTTTGGCTAGTTTTTCTTTGTCTTATGTCTAATTACAATTTTTTTTCATTATAATTGTAATAGCACTTTTCTATTTCAGTGTAATGCATGCTGTTAAAATTCACAAGGGTATACACACACACACATATATATATATATATTTAATTGCCCAGCTTGGTGACTATTTCTCATTTAATAAAAATTTCATCTTATCAATACACTACTTCCAAATTCCTTTCTTTTTTTTTTTCAGTCAGAATAATTTTGGAGAAAGAATCCCATCCACCCACATTCTTATTTCCTTTTTTCATAATTGCTGACATTTCTCTTGGGATTCAATCTTTTAGGATTTTAAGCCTTCTTAAGCCTTATACGTCCCCCTAAACTCCCCAAATGGCTTTTTTATGAGTCAGTGGAATTAGAATTACCACTGCAGTGAAACTGCATGGGAAACTACTAGTTTTGGTTTCCTTAGTCTACCAACAATGTATACTAAAGGAGATACAGTAGAAGAGGAACATTGTATGCAGTTCAGAAATGAGGCTCTCCTCAAAACAGATTTGTATTTGGACTTGAGCTCCACTGTTACTATAGCTATGGAACCAAGGATTGGTTACCTCTCTTAGCTTTAGTTTTCTTACTTGCAAATATAGACAATAAATATCCTTCCTCTTCCTGTTTTCTCCCCATTCCACATATATCACCATTAAGGTTGTTGTAAGGCTTCGGTGAGAAATGTGAAATGCTGAGCACAATGACTGATGGGAAGGGGTCAATAATATGATGCTGGCAAGCATGTAACATCTGAAACAGGGTAAGCCTGCTGGGCTGGATTGCATACTGCCAACTCAGTATCATAACCACGGCCTTCTAAAGTCTAGGAACTTGCTTTCCCCAAACTGCTCTTCCCAAACTCTTCTTCTCTATTGTATTCTGGCTAGAATTTCAATCGAAAAGAAGCTATGTAAGATTTGGACAGTAAAAGAAAAGTTCAAGCCATATCCCCTGGATATGGTTGCAGCCAGATTTATAGGACGAACTGAAAAATAGAAGCTCCTCAGCAAGCATATGAGAACCATCCATATTATTGCTAGAGATGGCAGAAATCTTCACCAGTTTCCTGACTTTCCAATGCAACATGCTGATTTTTCCATGGCAACTTTTTGACCTTCCCCCAACTCTTTTAAAAATTTTACAAAGCATAACTTCTAAATGAAACCTTTTATTCTTGGAATAGCAAGAGTGGCCTATTTTTCTGACTGACCCCATGCTGATAGAACTGGCCATGTTCAGGTTCAGGAAGCTGCCAGAGGGTGGAATTTGCCTGGATCAGGTGCTCTTGTCCTCCATAAAGAAGTTCAGTTATAGATGTATTTGATTAATGTTATTCTCTCTTACCAGACTGTAGCACTGATTCCAATACTTGGCACATTGTAGAAACTAAGTAAACATTTGTTGAATGCTGGCATTCATGCATAGTTGTTTTAATGAGCCCCATCACCCTTTCACCTTCTTCTAGAATGTGTTCTTTCTTCATCTCCCTCCCCTGTATAGTTGAACAAGAGCCCAGATCTTTTAGAACCTACTCTTCTGGCTATTTTTCATTGTTTCTGGTCAGGGCTGGCCAATTGAACTTTTTCTGAAGAGTTTTTCATTTAGAAATCAATAGAAAAGCCTCTTAATATATCATAATGGCCTGGAAGTTACCAGTAGATATTATTTCAGTTGTATGGGTGGAAGTTTGCAGGGAGAATAACACTGACATAGAAATAGTAGGCATGTGAGATGATAGAATTCTGACAACATTAAAATCTTCTAGGAGTAGTAGTATCCAATGGATGACACATTCCTCATATCATAGTTTGGTTGTGAAGGACAGTATCTCACCTTTCCTGCCTAATCAAGTTTGAGCTGAATTTCTGTCACTGCATCAAAAAAGTTATATCTAATATATCCACTTGTACACCGATAATGTTATCATGTCTTCACTCCTGCCTTTAACTTTGGCACTTGGGCTATACTCTTGCCATCCAATTTTTGGAGGAAAGACATGATAGAGGTATAAGTTAGAATTGAGTTCAAGAACAAAATATGGTCACCCATAAAGGGAAGGCAGAAAGAATACTCCCAGGTAGTTTCCAAAGTCTCAGATGTGAGAGAACAAAATTAATTTTACTTTTAAAAAAAAGTTTAACAAATTAATTTATTATATTTGGACAAAAAGAACCAAAAACTAGCGTTAGAACAGTCATTCAGCTTCCCATTATGCTAGCTACCTTATCCTCGTATTAATTTGTAAGCCCATCAAGACACACACTTATTACATTGCATCACAATTTATCTACCTACTAATCATTCTAACTCATTAATCCACAATCTACTGTAAGGAAGAGATCATATTTTGTCTTCTTATTCTCAGTATCTATTATATTGCATTTCCCATAGTAGGTGGATAATTTTATCTTGAATAAATAAAATGATTTACCGAAGCATTATATCTAGTGTTTTAAAGTTTATTTATTTATTTCTCTCAAGAGAGAGAAAGAGGGGGCATCTATAAGTGGGTCCTTATGTCACAGTCTACCCCTTGACGTGGCTGGGCAAGACTGTGGGTATGTATGTGCACCTGGCATACTCAGGGAGGTCTCATGATGTGAAGCAGAGCATTGCCCTTGTGGGTTCAGTTGCATTACCACTTTGTCACCACTTTGTCACCATTTGACCCTAATATCTCTGACAAACTTTTTAAAAGCCCCAATTGACACATTCATTTAGAGGCCTATTGGATACATAAAAGTTTTTTGTTTTGTTTTTGTTTTTGTTCTTGGTTTTTAGGTTTTTGCAGTGGGGCATGTGCCCTAGCCAGAGAGAGGGAATGTGAGAAGTCATTCCCCAGGGAACATAGCCATGCTGTAATCCTTTCTCCTCCATTATCCTCTCATGATTTGGGGCATATTTGCACAGATGCCCAGCATGACTTCAAGCTACCAAGTCTGGGACTTGAACCATGATCAGCCATGTAAGAGTCCAGTGTCTTAACCACCATGCTCCCCACTGGGCCTAGTTTAATGAAATAAGGAAGTTAGACAGTTTCAGTTTTTCAAATTTTGATAATATGGGGGAAATATACATGAGTGTCAGTAAAAATTGATATAGACACATACATGTACACATATGTATACATGCATGTAAAAGCTCTATGTGCCACTTTAAACGATTTTCTATAATTCAGAGTGAAAAATTTTGAAAATGTAATGAGGTAATTCTTTGGTATCTCCTATTTTGCCCAACCTTTCAGAGTGCCAGGTCATATGCTAGGAGCTGGGTATAATTAGATATACAAGTTTTCAGTCCTTTTTTGGGGGGTGGGGGGGAGAGGTTTTTGCTATAGGGCATGTGCGCGAAATCACCCCCCCTCCCGGGAGGATGGGCATGCTGCAATCCCTTCTCCTCCATTCTCCTCTTGGAATCTTGGGCACGCACACACAAGTTTTAAGTTTTAAGCCACCGAGTCCGGGACTCAAACCACAGTCAACTACATGAGTCCAGTTACAAAGCCATCACACTAACTGCTGGTCCCTTCAGTCCTTTCTTAAGACAGATGGTAAAGTTTAGTGGCACAGACTAAAGAGAGACACGCAGACATCCATCCATCCATCTGACAGGCTTAGACTTAATAGACATAAACGAATATGATTTTATCGCCAAATGACTAGTAAGTGATCCAATAGTAATAAGGTTATAAACGTCTTAGGGCCAGCTGCTGGTGTGGAGGATAAATCAGCTGGATTCCACATGGATGACTGCGCAATTGGAGTCCTTGACCAGGTGTGTGGGCCTGCATGTCCAGAATCCTAAGAGGAGAATGGAGAAAGGACTGTGATGTGACCTCCCCCACCTTATGGGAAGGAGGGGGCGTGATTTCTCACTTTCCCTTTCTCTTTCTCTGTCTCTGTTCAGTGACTGTGTATGCATTATAGAAAACTGAAAAAAAAAAAAAGGCTTAACTTAAAAATTGAGTGTTTCCCATCCTTAAAATATTGAAAGATAGAATAAAGAATGTAAGAGCCTAAACACAAATGGAGTACATATATGACGAAGCATATCCAAAGTGATGGCCTCAAAATAATAATATCTAATACTTACAGAGCACTTATTAAGTAGCATACAGTCTATTAAACATATTACATAAATCTCTATTAGTCCTAACACAAGCATATGCTATAAGTATAAATTATTTTATATTTTATCAATGAATAAAATGATGTTTCAAGATAAGGAGCTTTCCCTAGGTTATATGGCCAACGTGTGATGTAGCCAACATTAAAACCCATAGATTTCTATCTGAGGAGCAGCACTCTTCGGCAAAATAAAGGCAGACAATGTTCAGAAAACACACTTGAGAATGAAGAAAATCAAACTGTGTTCATTGGTAATATAGAAATCAAGAACAAGGTCTAAAAGAAGCCTGGGATAGAAACCATAAATTTAGGAGAGTTAGGAATAAAGTCAGATAGATACATTAGAGATGAGCTTATTGGTTAAAAACAAAGGCTCACAATGTCAGAGGAAGAAGAAAGGCTTCAACAAATATTTAACTGAAATAAAGCATAAATATACTAGAATAGATGATAATCTTTAACATGTCGGATCTCAGAGCCTCCAAAGTTAGATAGGAAAATATCCTTTCATCCACCTATAATGTTTACTGTACAAATGTCTAAGACATTAAGGCAATGAATTTAGAAATATAGAAGTTAGGAATCAGCAGATAGTGTAATGGTTATGTCGCTAGACTTCCATAGTTGACCGTGGTTTGAGTCCCAGACTGGATGGCTTAAATACTCTGGGCATGTGTGCATGCATGCCCAATATCCTGAGAAAAGAATGGAGAAGGGATTGCAGCGTGGCCATCCCCCCAAAGAGGTAATTTTTCACTTTCTGTCTCTGTCTCTCTGGCAAGCACACACACCCTATGACAAAAATCTCTCTAAAAAGGAAGAAAGAAATAACAGGTTAGCAGCAAACTTGTTCCTAAATCAAGAGGTTCCATTTAAACTACAAAGAGTCTGGGACAGACAGTTCATTGAGAGAAACATTTTTTTCTGTCCCCTATCAAAAAAAAAGTGATACTGAGTAGGAAAAAATAAAAGTAAAAACAGATATTTACTTCACGTAGCATTTAAAACGAGTATCTAGATGGTAGCTCAAAGATTTAGCTAAAATTTGGATCTACATATGCTCTTCAAAGTCTCACACCACTGTCATTTTATTTCTCTTTGCTTTTTATTATTTTGTGTGCCCTTAGCTTTATACATGCTTTCTGATGACTGGCTAGTAGCTTTAGTCAATAATAAAGGTAAAATTTACAGTGGAAATGTACAAGATTGAGAATCCTGAATGCAGGCAGGACTCCATGAAGTCTTTGATCTGGCTACAGTTCATCAAACCCCCGCTGAACTTGCCGAAATCAAAGGAGATTAGGGACTCTAAGAACTCCCTGAGTTTTAAAATTCTATTACAATTTGTTAGAGCTCATCTCTTACATTTAAAAATGGCTTTCCTATACCAACTATCCTGCAATCACCCTGAATTGCTTCCTTTCTCTGTAGACATTGACATGTGAACTTGTGGCATCACCAGATAGGTTTTGTCAAAATTAGAATGTTTATTTATGTAAACATTTATAACTTAGCCAGCTCCAAATAATTGTAAGGTTCTATGAACATTGCCTAAACAGTAGAGGCCCAACATGTACTGGTTCAACTGCCTAGAAACTTCTAAGCCACTTCACCATATCTTACAATGAAAAAAAGAATAATATCTCTAATAACTAGTTTTAGCATTAAAAATCATTTAGTACATTTTTATGTCACAGAGGAGTACATTGAATTGAGGAAAAGTCACAAATCTTGATTAGGTCATACCTCATGTCTTCTGATTCTAAATCTAATTTTTCTTCCATCTATGTCACGTAATCATTTTCCATAAAATGTATGAGAATGACTCTTTAACAACCTGCGTGTTGTTCTAAATGCTCATCCATTTATTCAACTCTCCTGCGCTGTAAATCTACTGCGGTTTAGGCCCTTATGCTCGGCATAGGCAATAGAAGGAAAAAGAAGCTAGTGGTTGTTCCCTGTTGAATAATGGAGTGGTGGTGGGGTATGTGAGAACAATTTAATGAAAGTAAGAATACAGCGTGAGGAGCAGAATGATGAGCCAAGATAGTTTAGAAGCACAATGTAGAGGCACCTAGTGTAGACTAAAGAGACAGAGCAGGTTTTTGGGAGAAGGTGATACTTAAGCTAAGCTTTAAAGGGTAATAGAAACCATTAAGGTAAAGAAGGAAAAGAAGGGACATTCTAAGCAAATGAAATAGCACGCACAAAAGTAAAAGATAAAGGAGCATGAATAGCATGTAGTCCAACTTGGGTGGTGCCAGAGAAAGAGAAGCCATTTTATAACGCATATTCTTTTACAGGGCCTGATGGTGGTACAACAGTAAAGTGAAACACTCTGTGAGGGTACTTACTTGAAACAGTTCCTGGTTTGAGTCTAGAAACCGGACAAGTGTGTCGTGATCTGGCACCGGTAGAAGGTTGGGAGTCGATCACGGCATGGGTACATTGTTGAGAGTGCTGCCTGTCTCTCGTCTTCCTGCCCTGTATCCCTTGCTCATGGAGTAAATAAATACATAAATAATTTTTAAAAGGATTATAGTTTTATAAAATAATGAAATGGGCTACTACTACCCTTAAAAGAGACCTGAAATAATTGAAAAGTGAAGATGAACCAAAACCAAAACCAAAAAAATAAAGTAGGTGTGACAATATAAAGTTTGTAAGAGCAAGCTCAGTCCCAGAAGGAAGGAAAATGAGACATAGAAGCATGAAAATAGCTTGAACTTTGGTTGCTGGGAAGCAGATGAAGGTCTCTCTGTGGTCCCATGGGCACAAATCAAGTCAGCCAAGGTGCAAGTCACCTGAAGAAACAGTCATAAGTTACTGTATGTGTTTATTTTCCTTACCACAATCCAGAAGGAAGACAAAATCAATTCAAAATCCATGGTTTTGCCTGCATGAGTGATAGCAGGTCATTTACAGTGGGCCAAGTCCAGCATTGTATTTATTCAGCACTGAAATGTAGTGAGGAAACAGGGAATTGGTCGAGGTCCAGAATTATGAAATAAAACATTTGGCTACAAAATTAACCAAATGAACAAACATCCTTGAGGTTTGTTGTGGTAGCTGCATTTTGTATCAAGCCAACTTTGAGAGTATAGGATTGTATAGGATTTTCATCTTATATTGAATTTCTTTGCCTGAACCGATAAAAATGATTAATGTCAGAATACACTTAATACTATGTATTAGAAAATCCCCAGTACTTTCTCTGCACCTCAACAGGAATTGATACCTAGATGGCTGTAAAGATTTGTTTTCAACACTAGCCATTTCATCAAGGAGGTGAGTCTCTAATTTTCTTTTTAATTCCCCAAAGCCAATACTAACATACATCCTTAAGTTCTCTTTCAGTTAAATTGTCAGTTTCCTTTGTCAACTGAGGTTGAAACTGACTACCCAAATATCCTTATTAGGTTGGATAATTTTAGCTCTAGATTTTATTATAATTCAATAACACCTGAAAAAATGGAATGGGCCTACCTACTTTGTCAAATTCTTCAAACTGGAAAGGAATACATCAAGGTATTTTCATTTTTCTATTCTTTGTACCCATTGTGTGTGTGTGTGTGTGTGTGTGTGTGTTGTTGTTGTTGTTGTTGTTTTTAGTTTTTTGCCTTAAGGCACTTGTGCTCACTGGAGAGAGACAGAGAGAGAGAAATGGAACGTGAGAAATCACATCCTAGAGGGGCTGGCCACACTATACTCCCTTCTCTTCCATTATCTTCTTGGGATTTTGGGCATGCATGCATATGTGCCAGGTGTGATTTTTCAAACCACTGGTCTAGGACTCAAACCCTTGTTGGCTATGGGGATACCAGCACCTAAAACACCACAACATCTCCTGTCTACCCATTGTGAGTTCTAAATCATAATTTCAGAACAGAATTTTGAGTAAAAGTTGTAAAATTTCCAATATGTAATAGTGAGAGCAATTTCTAATTTTGTGATAGTGCAAATATAACTGTGTTCAGAATTGGACAAACTGGATTTTAGTCCCAGATTTTAAATCAAGTACACACTTTATATTGAGCAAGTCAGACCTCTGTGTTCTTTATATTCTTCCTGTGTAAAATAACATGACTAGACTAGGTTACCCTTATGATTCCTTTCTATGCCTCTCTGAATGTTTTAACAAATGTAGATAATTCAAGGTTTTTATTAAAAAGAGAAGCTAAGGATGAAACATATCTTGCCATGAAGTCATGCTATCAAAACTTTTGTATAGGGTCCATCATCACCCTAATAATGGTAGCCATGACTGTCATGATATAACATTTATCAAATGTCTACATGTTTACGTCACCATGCTAGACACTAGGATACATCAAACACACCATATGGATGTGGTCCTGGCTGAACTCCTAGGAGCACAGTAGATAAAAAGAAAAAGTGGCTTCCCACATGAAACTGCTCCCTCCAAGAAACTCTTTATCAGGCCTTTCCTTTAGCATGATTCATTATGTGTAGTACTCTTCACTTCCAGGTTAAGAAAGAATAACTAAAAATTGAACTAAGTCAGTCAGTGCCACCTGCAGTTGGAATAATAACATAAATACTACCACTTTTAAATGGGAAAATATAATAGACAGTGTTCAGAAGAAAATCAATGAAGCCATCAAATATAAGGTACTTGTTAAATGTGGCATTTGAGGGAAAGAAGGTAATAAGATAAAATTCAATACCTTAGTGCATTTATTCTCTCGGTAAGAAGACAAGAGACAATTGAAGTACATTCCGGAAATTATTCGCCATTTTTTAATAATTAAAGATTGTATACGTAGAAATAGTTCCGTGAACATAGGATCTACAGGTTGACAGTAACTTAATATACATGATTTTCTATAAGCTGAACTCCATGTCAGCTCAGAGACTATTTTCTTTGATTTTTCAAAACCCATTATGTGCCTTGAATTAGAGAAGAATTAGAAAGCAATGCATAAATAAGGATAAGGGGACTGATATATGTGTAACACTTTATTATTTAAAATGCATGTTCATATACTTGATTTCATTTTATCTTTAAATTATAAGAATAAGAGTAATGGTATGTCAGTGTTATAAACTTTGATATAGTAGAACCACTAAAACTTTTAAACTGGAAAGATAATGGGAAGATTACATTAAAAGTAGATCAAATTCACTCGCAGTCTCATAAGTATTAGCAGAAAGTAACGGATTTCATATATCTTATTAATTCAGAAAACTTGTAAGTATCCTCTTCAAATATAGCACCTTCTTCATTTCTTCCTGTTATTTTTTTCAGCAACTATATGTAAACATATACTATTTGCATTTAATCCTACCATACCTCTTATATCTAGGTCTCCTGTCCTTGAGTTTATATACTTTAAAAAATATGTTTTACATATGTCTATTTAAAAATTTCCTAACTTTTAGGGTATTTTTATTTTTTTAGTGGGTGAATTTTTCTGAATTTTTAGTTTAACACCACAGAG
The DNA here is from genome assembly GCF_000334495.1 of Tupaia belangeri chinensis. Lineage (NCBI taxonomy): Eukaryota > Metazoa > Chordata > Mammalia > Scandentia > Tupaiidae > Tupaia > Tupaia belangeri. The sequence goes on from NW_006159915.1 coordinate 1,669,305, forward strand.
ATTAGCAGTATTGGTAGAGTATTCCAGATGATGAAAATAATAACAAATATATTTTCATTCTTTGCAGAATTATGTTTTAAAGACCTAAAATTTTGGAACTGGCTTTATTCTATATGCTTCCTTTGCTCTCACATTCAACTAGCTCTCAGACTTTTGAATTAATCCTTCCATAGCATGAATTCCAAGGGTTCCCAATGTTTGCAGCTTATCAGGATCACTTCCAATCAAGTCATTTCTTCAGAGTTTCTTAGCCATTAGGTCTATTCATAGATGACATGATAATACACAAGGAAAACTCAAAAGAATCCATAAAAAAAAAAAAAACGCTGGAAGTGATACATAAATACAGTGAAGTGGCAGGATACAAAACCAACAACAACAAAAATCTATAGCATTTCTATACGAACAATGAGCAAACTAAGGTAGAATTGAAGAAAAAAATCCCATTTATTATAACCAGAAAAAGTTTAAGATACCTAGGGGTAAACGTAATCAAAGAAGTCAAAGACCTCACATGAAAAACTTAAAAAAGAAATTAAAAATGACAAAAAAGGGGAAAGATATACCATGTTCCTGGATTAGAAGAATTAATATAATCAAAATATCAGTTCTACCCAAAATAATGTACATATTTAATGCAATCCCAATCAAATTACCAGAGATATTCTTCACAGATTTAGAAAAAGCAATTACAGAATTTGTCTAGAATCATGAAAGATTCCATATTGCCAAAGCAATGCTGTGCAAAAAGAGGGGAGTAGGAGTTATCTGACTCACTGACCCAATAATATATTATTAAGCTGTGAAGGGAACCAGAAGAAGGTGTAATGGTTTTGTCGCTAGACTCCCTCGTAGTCGACTGCGGTCCAAGTCCTAGACCCAGCAACTTAAAACTCATGCCGAGTGTGTAAGCATGCGTGCCCAAAATCCCAAGAAGAGATTGCAGCATGGCCATCCTCCTTGAGGGGTGATTTCTTGCTGTCTCTGTCTCTTCAGTGAGTGCATGTGCCTTATAGCAAAAATCTCTCTTAGGAAAAAAAAAAAAGCTGTGACAATCAAAACAACATAGTAATGGTACAAAAACAGGCATGTAGATCAATGAAACAGAACAGAGAACCCAGAAATAACCTCCAAAACATACAGCCAACTGCTTTTATACAAAAAGTACCAGATAACCCAGTGGGGAAAAGATAATCATTTTAGCAAATGGTGCTGGAACAACTGGATATCCACCTGCGGAAAGATGAAACTGGACCCCTATCTCCTGCCACTAACAAAAATCAACTCAGAATGGATCAAAGATCTAAATCTAAGACCTCAAACTATAAAACGACTGGTGGATAACATAGGGGAAACTTTGGAGACATTGGAGTGGACAGACACTTCTTAAATAAGACCCCTAAAGCACAGGCAATAATCCCACAAATAGACAAGTGGGATTGTATTAGGTTAGAAAAATTTCTGCATGGCAAAAGAACAATATTTAGAGTGAACCAACAACCTTCAGAATGGGAAAATATATTTGCAAACGATGCCTCAGATAAGGGACTGATAACCAAAATATACAGGGAATGGAAGCAGCTTCCCCCTGTGCACCCCCCAAAAAATCAACCCAATTAAAAGATGGACAAATGAGGGGTGAGTAGGTAGTGTCGTGTTTAAAGGTGCTGAGCTTCCAAATGGCCAGCTATGGCTTGAGTCCTGGTCCTGATGACTTGCTCTCTTGCTCTGTCTCCCTCTGGTCAAAATTGGAAAGTAATAATAGATAATTCTTAGAAAAAAAAAGAAAGAAAAAGATGAGCAAGTAGGCTGGACAGATAACTTCTAAGGAAGACATATGAACAGCCAAAAAGCATATGAAAAAATGCTTAACATCCTTTATCATAAGCGAGATGCAAATCAAAACCACATTGAGGTACCACCTCACCCCAGTCAGAATGACTAAAATAAAAAATAACAAAGAAAAGAAAAGAAAAAACGATAATAAACACATAAATGTTGGCAAGGCTGTAGAGAAAAGGGAACTCTCCTACATTATTGGTGGGAATGTAAATTAGTACAACCATTGTGGAGAACAATACGGAGGTTCCTCAAAGACCTAGAAATAAAACTACCATACAATTCAGTAATTTCATTCCTGGGTATCTACCCAAAGAATAGGAAGACAGTCTGAAAAATATCTGTACATTCATGTTGCAGCATTATTCACAACTACGTAGATAAGGTATTAACCCAAATGTCTTAGCAGAAAGTAAGGGATTTCATATATCTTATTAATTCAGAAAACTTGTAAGTATCCTCTTCAAATATAGCACCTTCTTCATTTCTTCCTGTTATTTTTTTCAGCAACTATATGTAAACATATACTATTTGCATTTAATCCTACCATACCTCTTATATCTAGGTCTCCTGTCCTTGAGTTTATATACTTTAAAAAATATGTTTTACATATGTCTATTTAAAAATTTCCTAACTTTTAGGGTATTTTTATTTTTTTAGTGGGTGAATTTTTCTGAATTTTTAGTTTAACACCACAGAGATTAGCAGTATTGGTAGAGTATTCCAGATGATGAAAATAATAACAAATATATTTTCATTCTTTGCAGAATTATGTTTTAAAGACCTAAAATTTTGGAACTGGCTTTATTCTATATGCTTCCTTTGCTCTCACAGTCAACTAGCTCTCAGACTTTTGAATTAATCCTTCCATAGCATGAATTCCAAGGGTTCCCAATGTTTGCAGCTTATCAGGATCACTTCCAATCAAGTCATTTCTTCAGAGTTTCTTAGCCATTAGGTCTATTCATAGATGACATGATAATACACAAGGAAAACTCAAAAGAATCCATAAAAAAAAAAAAAACGCTGGAAGTAATAAGTGAATACAGTGAAGTGGCAGGATACAAAACCAACAACAACAAAAATCTATAGCATTTCTATAACAGTGAAGTGGCAGGATACAAAACCAACAACAACAAAAATCTATAGCATTTCTATACGAACAATGAGCAAACTAAGGTAGAATTGAAGAAAAAAATCCCATTTATTATAACCAGAAAAAGTTTAAGATACCTAGGGGTAAACGTAATCAAAGAAGTCAAAGACCTCACATGAAAAACTTAAAAAAGAAATTAAAAATGACAAAAAAGGGGAAAGATATACCATGTTCCTGGATTAGAAGAATTAATATAATCAAAATATCAGTTCTACCCAAAATAATGTACATATTTAATGCAATCCCAATCAAATTACCAGAGATATTCTTCACAGATTTAGAAAAAGCAATTACAGAATTTGTCTAGAATCATGAAAGATTCCATATTGCCAAAGCAATGCTGTGCAAAAAGAGGGGAGTAGGAGTTATCTGACTCACTGACCCAATAATATATTATTAAGCTGTGAAGGGAACCAGAAGAAGGTGTAATGGTTTTGTCGCTAGACTCCCTCGTAGTCGACTGCGGTCCAAGTCCTAGACCCAGCAACTTAAAACTCATGCCGAGTGTGTAAGCATGCGTGCCCAAAATCCCAAGAAGAGATTGCAGCATGGCCATCCTCCTTGAGGGGTGATTTCTTGCTGTCTCTGTCTCTTCAGTGAGTGCATGTGCCTTATAGCAAAAATCTCTCTTAGGAAAAAAAAAAAAGCTGTGACAATCAAAACAACATAGTAATGGTACAAAAACAGGCATGTAGATCAATGAAACAGAACAGAGAACCCAGAAATAACCTCCAAAACATACAGCCAACTGCTTTTATACAAAAAGTACCAGATAACCCAGTGGGGAAAAGATAATCATTTTAGCAAATGGTGCTGGAACAACTGGATATCCACCTGCGGAAAGATGAATCTGGTCCCCTATCCCCTGCCACTAACAAAAATCAACTCAGAATGGATCAAAGATCTAAATCTAAGACCTCAAACTATAAAACGACTGGTGGATAACATAGGGGAAACTTTGGAGACATTGGAGTGGACAGACACTTCTTAAATAAGACCCCTAAAGCACAGGCAATAATCCCACAAATAGACAAGTGGGATTGTATTAGGTTAGAAAAATTTCTGCATGGCAAAAGAACAATATTTAGAGTGAACCAACAACCTTCAGAATGGGAAAATATATTTGCAAACGATGCCTCAGATAAGGGACTGATAACCAAAATATACAGGGAATGGAAGCAGCTTCCCCCTGTGCACCCCCCAAAAAATCAACCCAATTAAAAGATGGACAAATGAGGGGTGAGTAGGTAGTGTCGTGTTTAAAGGTGCTGAGCTTCCAAATGGCCAGCTATGGCTTGAGTCCTGGTCCTGATGACTTGCTCTCTTGCTCTGTCTCCCTCTGGTCAAAATTGGAAAGTAATAATAGATAATTCTTAGAAAAAAAAAGAAAGAAAAAGATGAGCAAGTAGGCTGGACAGATAACTTCTAAGGAAGACATATGAACAGCCAAAAAGCATATGAAAAAATGCTTAACATCCTTTATCATAAGCGAGATGCAAATCAAAACCACATTGAGGTACCACCTCACCCCAGTCAGAATGACTAAAATAAAAAATAACAAAGAAAAGAAAAGAAAAAACGATAATAAACACATAAATGTTGGCAAGGCTGTAGAGAAAAGGGAACTCTCCTACATTATTGGTGGGAATGTAAATTAGTACAACCATTGTGGAGAACAATACGGAGGTTCCTCAAAGACCTAGAAATAAAACTACCATACAATTCAGTAATTTCATTCCTGGGTATCTACCCAAAGAATAGGAAGACAGTCTGAAAAATATCTGTACATTCATGTTGCAGCATTATTCACAACTACGTAGATAAGGTATTAACCCAAATGTCCAAGAACAGATGAATGGATCAAAAAAGTGTGGCACATATCCACTATGGAATACTACTGATTCATAAAACAGTAGACCATGGCATTTGATAAAAAGTGGATAAACATGGAAAATTTACTGTTAAGCAAAACAAGGCAGTTTATGAAAGAGAGGCATTGTATGTCTCCACTCGATATGTACTGAATGTCTGCACTCTGTGGCAGAAATGGAAAGACTGGAAGGTATAAAGGCATGGAGAGCAACTATGGATACTAGAAACAGTGAGAAAAGGGTGGGAAATGGGGTAGGCTGACAGGATGGAATCAAAGGGGAAAAGAAAGAAGCAAAACATTTAAGGTATACAAAAATGGAAAATTATCTGTTGATGAAAATATGTATGGTATCTTTTACTGAACCAATATAAGTGTATTAATGATGGAAAAATTAATCTGGTAATGATACACAGTAATTGAATGTTAAAAAAAAAAGACAAAAGAAAATTAAAAAAAGACAATTGACCAATACTCACACAAGAAGAAATAGATGATATAAATGGGCCTGTATCAATTAAATAATTAATAATTTAAGTTGCTAAAGGCCTATACCTATCAAATAATTAATTTAATCAATAGGTAATAATCCTCCAAAATACAAAACATTAGGCCTAATTGAGTTAACTGTTGAATTCTACCAAGTACTTAACAATTATACCACCAGGCCAGGCAGGTGGTGTGCTGATTGAGGTGCTGGACTCTTAGTTGGCTGACTGCAGTTTGAGTCTGAGACCTAGTGATTTGCTTTCTTGCTTTCACTCTCTCATCAAGTTAAAAAATAATAATAACAAATAAAATGAAATAAAAATAAAGTTTTCTTAAAAAAGAATTATACTTCTCCATAATTTCTGCCAGCAGGTAGAAACTGACTTTCTAGCCCATTCAGTGTAGCCAGTACTATCCTAATATCAAAACAGTAAAGACATTATAAGGAAAAAAGGAGTTATACGTGACAACTACATAGATTTATTCCAATCCATCATACCAACCGAGTAAAAAAAAATTCACATAATCAGAAAAAATATTTGACAAAATTTAGAATCCACGTATGATAAACATTCTCAGGAAACTAAGAAGAAAACTTCTTCAACTTGATAAAGAATATCTTTAAAAATGCAGCTTATATCATACATAATGATTAGAAACTCAAAGCTCCTAACTAAAATTAGGAAAAAGGCCAGGGTATGTCTTACCACTACTTTTGAATATTATCCTGAGGTCCTAGCTAATGCAATAATAGAAGAAAAGAATATAAAAGGTATACAGATTGAGAAGAAAGGAATAAAACTGTCTTTGTTCACAGATGACATGATTTTCTATGTAGAAAATTCAAAGGAAACTGACACAAAGCTCTGGAACTAACAAGTAATTACAACACAGTAGAAGGATACAAGGTTAGTATACAAAAGTCAAATACTTTCATATATGCCAGCAATACACAAGTGAATTTTAAAATTAAAAGCACATGAACATTTACCTTAACATCCCCCCACAATGAAATACATACATAAAAAAATATGTACAAGATATATATAAAAGAAACTAAAAGCTCTGATGACAGAAATCAAAGAATTAATTAATGGAGAGGTTATCTATAGTGATGGACTGGAAAATACACTATTATCAAGATGTCAGTTATTCCCAATTTGATGTATACATTCAATACAATCTCAATCAAAATCACAGCAAATTATTTTGTGGTTATCAACAAAGTAGTATTAAAGTTTATATGGACAGTCAAAAGACTTATGATAGCCAACTCAATATTGAAGAAGAACAAAGTTCAGAGGATCGATATTACCTTGTGTCATAATTTATTGTGAAGCTGTCCGTTCAGCCTGGTATTGATGAAAGAACAGATAACTGAAACAGAATAGAGAGCCCGGAAATAGACCCACATAAATATGTGCAAAGAGCAAAGACGTTACAATGAAACAAAGATACTCTTTTTCACAAATGATCCTGGAATTTTCTCTGTCTCTGTCTCTCCCTCTCCCTTTCTCTCAAAATTTTTCATATATA
>NW_006159915.1:1676225-1712464 GCF_000334495.1 Tupaia belangeri chinensis
TGTTTTGTTTTGTTAATTTGTAGGTATTGTATCCTTTCTCTGGCCTCTTCATTCTCTTGCTAATTCCAGAATCATATGCAACTGGGGTGGGCCTAGCCCTGCCCTTTTACCCAGAAAGAGCCTCTGCCCCAAACCCCACCTTCTGACCCAACACCAGGGGAAAAACCTGAATCTATAAGCATCTGAAGTAGGCCTAGCCCTGCCCCTTTAACTGGAAAAAGCCTCTGCCCCAAACCCCTCCTTCTGGCCCAACATCCAGTGAAAACCCAGGTAGGGTGGTCTCTGTCTTCTTTCTGTCTCTGTCTCTGTCTCTCCCTCTCCCTTTTTCTTAAAATTTTTCTCTCTTATATGTACATTATACATACACACACACACACACACACACACACACACATATTTGTTGTTGTTATTTAATCTGTGGGTACTGTATCCTGTTTCTGGCCTCTCCTTTTTCTTGTGAATTTCAGAATCCATGGGCATGTGAGGTGGGCCTAGTCCTGCCACTTTTGCAGAGTATACTGGCGCTCTACACGGTTCTCACTTTTTTGCCTTTTTTTAAGTAAAATTTTTTCTTTTCCCTTTTCATTGTTTTGTTTTGTTTTTCCCTCCCGCCCTTTGTTTTACCTGACTTTCTCACCTTGCTTCTTACCTTCCCTGCATTGAGTGTCTAGGCAGGTCTAGGTACATGGTAGTGAAACAGAAATATATCAAACCCCGCAGCTCAGCCCAGGCACCTGTATTCCCTTGAAACTGTGGGCCTTTGTAACATCCAGTTCCATTGGCATAAGTGCAGGTTGCTTGAAGATCAGGGAAACAGAACTGCAGGAAAACTGCAGGCCATCTCCTTCCACACACCTTTAGCACTCAGAATTAACTCCAAGAAGGCAGAAAGTAATTTATAATCCATCAGACGAACAGAAACCACCACCACAGAAAAAAAAGAAATATGGGAAATCAAGAAAATCTCTCTCCCACAATGGGAATTACAGCCCGTCATCATCCACAGACAGCACAATGGAACTCATGGAAATATCAGATAAAGAATGTAGAATATTCATAGTGACAAAGCTAACAGACATGTCAGAGAAGAGAGACAGCGAACTCCAGGAAATGCAGGAGAAAAGAGACCATGAATTCTAGGAGGTGAAGAAGTTCTTTCATGATCTGAAAGAGGAAATACACACCATACAAAAGAATCAAACGGAACTATTAGAGATGAAGGCTATAATACAGGAAATCAAAACCTCCCTTGAAAGTATTACAAGCAGATTAGATGCCTGTTACACTCAGGGAAGTTTCTGGATGTGAACCTAGAATCTTCCCATGTGGGTCAGTATCATAGAACATGTATTTTACCACTGCATCACAGTTTAGACACTATAATTAAACTTTTTAACCTACATAATTTTTAAAAATACATAAAGCAATAATTATATATCTATACTAAAAAAGCATACAGGGATCAAGGCTAGAGTCACATGTGGTATCAGCTGTTGCCTTAAGGTACTAGAGTCCTCGGAGGTAACTGCTGGCCTTATTCACTGGCTGTGGGCCTCATGATAGAGTAAAACGCTAGTTTAGTGACATGCTTGAGATTGAGATTGAGCTAAGGAACTGTTACATTTGCTTATAGCCATGCATTAGGGGATGATGTATTTTTCTGTTTTTCGGGTTTTTTTTTTTTTTTGAGAGGTTTTTGCTATAGGGTGCATGTACTTGCCAGAAAGACAGAGAGAGACAGAGAGACAGAAAGTGAGAAATCACCCTCCCAGGGGCATGGACACACCACAATCCCTTCTCCTCTATTCTCCTCTCAGAATCTTGGGTGGGCATGCACTCACACATGCCAGGCATGAGTTTAAGCCACCAGGTCCGGGACGTGAACCACAGTCGACTACATGGGAGTCCAAGGACGTAGCCATTACACCAACTGCTGGTCCCAATTTTTACTTTTTTTTTTTTTTTTAGGAGTCTTCTATCATAAGAGTATGTAGGTTTTTAATAAATACTGTCAAGTAATCCGGAAATAAACCAGTATATGAGGAATAAACATGTAAATTGTGAAAATAAAAATAGAGATGGAGCAGAACTAGAATTTGCAAGACCAGTACATTGATATTTGCTCTATCTTATTTATGAAAGGAAAAGAAATACACAAACTTTGAATTTTGTGACTTTGAGAAGGTCTCGTTAACATGCCTCTACTTGCTCTCTAGTAAATAATTTACTACTGGGCAAAACCAGAAAAAGATGGGCTATTGAAGATAAATCGGTATCAACTAAAAGTAAATTGCTGTAACCTTTTAATAGTAACTTTAATCTGTGGTAACTATTAAAAATAACATGGAAATATATGAAAAATAAAATAAAATGAGAGTCCAAATGGAATTCTAGAAAAAAAAATCAGGCACAAAGGAAGAAAGTATTGAAGATGGGGGGGGGAATGTTATCAGAAATGAAGAAAACAAATAGCAAAATGGCAGAAGTCAGTCATTCGTATTGATAATCTCTTTAAACGTAAATTGATTAAACTTACTAGAAAAAAATAAAAGAGTAGCAGACTGTGGTGGGCAAGAGGACTTGATCTGATCACATGCTGCTTATGAGACACCTTACTATGGAATGAAAGACACAAGTGGATACAGATAAGAGACCAGTGAAATAGAACCGAGAGTCCAGGAAGAAAAGCAAACACCTGTGGCCAAGAAAATAACATGGAAATATAATGAAAAATAAAATAAAATGAGGTCCAAATGGAATTCTAGAAAAAAAAAATCAGGCACAAAGGAAGAAAGTATTGAAGATGGGGGGGGGAATGTTATCAGAAATGAAGAAAACAAATAGCAAAATGGCAGAAGTCAGTCATTCGTATTGATAATCTCTTTAAACGTAAATTGATTAAACTTACTAGAAAAAAATAAAAGAGTAGCAGACTGTGGTGGGCAAGAGGACTTGATCTGATCACATGCTGCTTATGAGACACCTTACTATGGAATGAAAGACACAAGTGGATACAGATAAGAGACCAGTGAAATAGAACCGAGAGTCCAGGAAGAAAAGCAAACACCTGTGGCCAAGTGATTTTCAGTAAGAGCGTCACAATCATCCAATGAAGAAAAAATAGTAGGCATAAAGGTACTGGGAAAATGGAGTACTGCATACGAAAGAATTAAGTTGTACATCTAATTTATATTCAAAGGTTAACTCAAAACAGAAAAATAACCTAAATATAAGCACTATAGCTATAAAACTATTAGAAACATTCCTCATGACCTAGTATTTCACAACAAATTCATAACTTTGACTCTAAAAGCACAAGGAAGAAAAAAAATAAGTTGGACTTCATAAAAATTAAACTTTTATGCACCAAAGGACATTAACAAGAAATTGAAAAGACAACTCGATGTTAGAGAAGATGTTTGTAAGTCATGTATCTGATAAAGGTTTAATATCAGGACTATATAAAAAACTCCAAACACTAAACAACACAGAGACAAACAAACTAATAGACATGGATAGGGACCAGCAGTTGGTCTAATGGCTACGTCACTGGACTCCCATGTAGCTGACTATGGTTACTACCATGTAGCTGACTGTGGTTTGAGTCCTGGACCCGGTGGCTTAAACTCATGCAGGGTGCATAAGCGTGCATGCCCAAGATCCTGAGAGGAGAATGGAGGAGAAGGGATTGTGGCATGGCCATCCCCCCCTGGGGGGGGTGATTTCTCCCTTTCTGTCTCTCTGTCTCTCTCCGTCTTTCTGGTGAGCACACAGACTCTATAGCAAAAACCTCTCTGGGAAAAAAAAAAAGACATGGATAAAAAGTCAGAGACATGATTATAGCATGGCAGCAATGCAAGGTTCTGTAAACCTCACCTACTTGAGAAAGTTCCAGATTCAAGTCCCTGAAAATGGCAGGCATGCATGTGCCTATGATCTGGACTGGCTAAATGTGGAGGTAAATCATGTACGTGTAGACCCTGCTGTCTCTGTCTCTTACTTACTTTCTCTCATTCTTTGTCTCACTTTTGGAAGAAAAACTGAACTTGAAAAAATGAAATAAAAGATTGGATAGCCATTTCTCCAGGGAAGATATACAAATAAATAGTTGCAAACAAAAAGATATTTAACATCATTAGTTATCTGGGAAACACAAATCAAAACTATAACAAGGTATCACTTTACTACTACTAGGATGGATATAATTTTTTTTTAAATAGAAAAAAACAAGTATTGACAAGGATGTAGAAAGATTGGAACCCTTATATATTCCTGGTGGAAGTGTAAGATGGTGTATTCACTGCTTAAAATATTTTGGCAATTCCTCAAAACTCTAGACACAGCTTTCCCATGTGACCCAGCAATCCCATTTTTAGGTACATACTTAAAAGAATTGAAAACAAGAACTTAAAAATAGGTCTTTGTATATCAAGGCTCATTGCAGCATTATTCACAATACAGAAAAGGTGGGAACAACCCAAATGTCCATACGGAGATGAATGGATAAGCAAAATGTGGTATATACACATAATGGAATATTATTTGGCCTTAAAAAGTAATGAAATTCTGGTACATGTTACACATGCATGAATCTCAAAAATCTTAAGGTGGGGACGAGCAGATGGCATAATGGTTACATCACTAGATTCCCACATAGTCAACCACAGCTTGAGTCCTGGACCCAGAGGCTTAAAATTCAAGCCGGGCATGTGTGTGTGTGTGTGTGTGTGTGTGTTTGTACGTGCGCACGTGTGACCAAAATCCCATGAGGAGAGTGGAGGAGAAGGGACTGCAGCATGGCCATCCCCCCTGGAGGGTGATTTCTTGCTTTCTATCTCTCTGTCTCTCTGATAAGTGCATGTGCCCTACAGCAAAAATCTCTCTTAAAAAAGAAAAAGAAAAAGGAAGGAAGGGAGAGAGGGAGAGAGGGAGGGAGGGAGGGAGGGAAGAAGGAAGGAAGGAAGGAAGGAAGGAAGGAAGGAAGGAAGGAAGGAAGGAAGGAAGGAAGGAAGGAAGGAAGGAAGGAAGGAAAGAAAGAAAAGAAAGAAAGAAAGAAAGAAAGAAAGAGAAAGAAAGAAAGAAAGAAAATATTAAGCTGAATGAAAGCAAGGCACAAAAGACTTACATCTTTTTTTTTTTTTTTTTGAGAGATTTTCACTGTAGGGCGCGTGTGCTCGCCAGACAGACAGAGAGAGGCAGAGAGACAGAAAGCGAGAAATCACCCCCCAGGGGGGATGGTCACGCCACAATCCCTTCTCCTCCATTCTCCTCTCGGGATCTTGGGCACGCACACACACGCGCCCGGAAGACTTATATCTTTTTAATGAGATATCCAGAATAAGCAATTCCACAGAGAAAAAAAACAAAAACAAAACCAGATTGATGGTTGCTTAGGGTCAGGAGGAATGGAAAATGGATAGTGAGTAGTTAATGGTTAATGCATGCTTTGGGGGGGGGGTGACAGAAAAGCTTGAAACTGAGAGAGGTGGTAATTGTACAGAATTGTGAATACACTAAATACCACTACATTGTACACTTTAAAAAGATTAACTGCATGTTATATGAATTGCAATTTGTTTTAAAAATTGAGCTAATTACATAATTGTTTGGCTACTAGTTAGTAAATATTTTAAAAATTATTTTATTCTGAAATAATGGCTTTAAATGCCACCTTTTTCTTCCCAAGTTCAATTTTCTATCTTAATCTTAGCTCCACTGTACATGCTGAGGATGGGATCGAGAGCTAGGGAAAGTCCTCTTTTTCTTTTTACCTGCTTCATCCAATGCTCAGAAGTTGAAATACCTTGATGAAATAGCTATGTCCTGAGGGGTTCTGAAGTATTTTGTTCTAAATCTTGCACACTTCTTTCTTTTTTATTTTTTTGGAGAGGTTTTTGCTATAGGGCGCATACGCTCACCAGAGAGACAGAGAGACAGGACATGAGAAATCACCCCTCAGGGGGAATGGCCATGCTGCAATCCCTTCTCCTCCATTCTCCTCTCGGGATCTTGGGCACGCACACACTCGTGCCCAGTGTGAGTTTTAAGCCACCAGGTCCGGGACTCAAACCGTGGTTGACTACATGGGAGTCCAGTGACATAGCTATTACGCTAACTGCTAGTCCCTAAATCTTGCACATTTCAAAAATTTCAGTAGTCCTTTCCTCCTCTGAAAAGTGTTCCATTAGACACTATTAAAACATACATTCTTCATTTCCATCGATAGCTGATACTGGTGTTTGAGTTGTTATCTGTGTTGCTGCCCAATCACGAGTCCTGCCATTAGCCTGTTGAGTTCCAAATAAGGGTGGTCAGGCAAAGAGATATCATGGAGATTCAATTTCACAACCATCAAACTGATAAAAATTCCAAGTAGTGCTGGATTTTGGAGCGCTCCTTTGTGCTTTCTCTGAATAAAAAGCAGCTCTATGTAGTTGAAAGGAAATGGCTTGTGCCTATATCTCAGCTAGGAATTATTTAGAGTCAATAAATTAAACTTTGTTTTAGTAAGTTGAGCCTTCAGCATGATGATACTAAAGCAATACAGTGGCATGGTCATGCTTTCAAAATAATTCAATAGAGTTCAATAAATATTTTCAATGTAGACTGTAAATCATCACAAACAGCACATATACACAAAATATAAGTAAATTAATCACCAAAACACTAGGTTTTGCCATTACTTTGAGGAAAGAATACACAAAATTACAAAGTTTAATTGTCATTTTTAAGAACCTATGCCATAAAATCTCTATATGATTGCAATAAAAGTATCTACTTTCTTCTACTGGGGGACATTGAATTAAATACTTACTTAATATTTGTTCTTAATTATACCTGAACAGTAATTCAGATGAGTCTTATGATAAAAAAAATTATAGGACCCCAAATGTCAACATTCTCCAAAATTTTACTTACATGTATAATAGAATTATTATAGCTAGGCATTAATAGTGCATAAAGGTTCCATATTTAAAGCAATACTCCACCTTGTGGTGAAATATAAAAAGTGCATGGGAATTCCTTCAGCAACAAAGAAATTGTTTACAAATCCATTGATTCTGAAATAGGCTTTCTAAATTATCAAAATTTTCAAACATAGTACAAATATGATATGAGGACCAGCAGTTGGCATAATGGCTATGTCGCTGGATTTCCATGTAGTCGACCGTGGTTCAAGTCCCAGACCCAGTGGCTTAAACTCACACGGGAACGTATGGTACGTGCCCAAGATCCCAAGAGGAGAATGGAGGAGAAGGGATTGCGGCGTGGCCAATCCTCCTGGGGGGTGATTTCTCTCTTTCTGTCTCATTCTGGTTTTTTTTTTTTTTTTGGTGAGCACATGTGCATTATAGCAAAAAAACTCTAAAAAAAATAAAATATGATATGAGGTGATGGATATTCCTTTTGAAGAAAGCATCATGATTCCTTGATTTCCACAGAGTTGCTACTTTAAGAAAAATGGGGGGGGGGATTGCTTTACAGGTGTTCTAAAAAGTTTATAAAAATCTGGGCAAATTTACTTACCATTTCTGCTTCCAAGGGGCTTTCTCAGGCAGAAAGAATCCCTCTATAAGTGAGTAAAACTACAGTCAGTAATTTTGGGGTCTTCTGGATCCCCACTCAAAGAATTGGTATCTAAACTCTATTTCAATTAAAAATACATTCATCTATGGTATAATGGGAATGCTATTTAGTTAAGAGAATTATCCATACACTTAAAATTCAAACTAAAGGAAAAATTAAATTTAATTCTGTAAGAATTCAAATTAAACATAGGTAAAAATTAATTGAATTATTTTGAAAAAAGTTAATTCAGTAAGAGTGAATATCTGCTAATCTAGGTCAATTTAAAACTGCAGTATGCTAATTAAGAAGTGACTTCAGATCTTGAAAGAAGTGTGATACACCCATAAAATTAGGCACTAGACTTTAACCATATGTATTTTAGCATGTGGTGGTGAAAAAAGGTCACAAGAACAGCAAGAAGTTACCAAAATTTTATTTGCCTTACATATGTAAACACAATTATATTTACTGATTCTCTGACAGAAAATTTGTATGTGTTAAAACACTCTGAATATTTTCTCTAGTTCTTATTTCAACCACGGTTTAAGTCCCAGATCCAGTGGCTTAAAAATCACACTGGGATGTGTGCATGTGTGCCCAAAACCTCCGTAGAAAGGAGAAGAGATCGCAGTATGGCCATCCCTCCAGGGGTGATTTTTCATTTTCCCTCTCTCTGTCTCTTTGTTTCTCTCCAGTGAGTGTACTCACCCTATGGCAAAAAGCTAAGGAAAAAAAATGAACAAAGCTTATAAAAAATGATACAATACATTTAATATTTCCAACAATAGGAATGATATGAGCTTAATATAATATTTATAAGTTAAATACTTCCTTTTTTAAGGTTTTTTTTTTTTTTTTTCCATGGGGCATGTGCACTTGCTGGAGAGAAGAGAGACAGTGAAAGGGAAGGTGAGGAAATCGACCCCCACGGAGGACTGCCATATCTCCTTCATTCTCCTCCTGGGATTTTGGTCATGCATGCATACTCACTATGTGTGAATTTCAAACTGCCAGGTCCAGGACTCAAGCTATGGTTGACCATGTGGAAATCCAACGCCTTAGCCACTATGCCACCTACTGGCCCCTGTAAGTTAAATACTGTTAAATTAGCCTTTTAAGGTGCACTATTATTTGTTTCAGTACATATCAACATTAGTGTAACTAACATCACAATCAAAATACAGAGCAGTTCCATAACCCCCAAAACATTTTCTGCATTTTTATAAATCAGATGATCCCCCTCATGGCTCACCCCTTACGACCACTGATCTTGTACCTGGTTTTCACAGTTTCATCTTTTCCAGAATGCCATATAAATGAAATCATACCGTATGCAGTTGTTTGAGACTGGGTTCTTTCATTCAGTATATTGCTGTTGAGATTCAACCATACTGTGGTTGAATCAATCATCATTAATGATTTGTTGTTCCTTTTAAGGCAGAATCATATTCCATTGTACTGATGATTCACACAGTTGGTTTGATCCACTTATGTACTGAGGAATATTTGAACTATTTTGTTTCTGGTGATTATAGATAGAGCTGTTATAAATATTCTTGAACAGGATTTTCTTGACCTAAGTATTAATATCTGATAAGAAGGTAAGTTCATATTCTGACTTACATGCTCGATGTGATGCCTTCCACCCTGGGATGACCCTTGGCAGCTTACATTGTGTTCTTAGACTACCCATCTTCCAGAACATGACCCAAGTGAACTTCTATTCTTTATAAACTCTCCAGTCTGTGGTAATCTTTTATAGCAGCCAAAACCAAAATAGGACAGAAGATCTAAGACAGGGAAGACACAATTTCTCTTCTAGTTATATCTAAAGTGCATTTCTCTTACCACTTATCTGTGATGAGGATTTTAAATGACATACTCATTATCTTATACTATTAAGTCACGTGGTTTTATCACAATAGAAGACTTCCAGACTAGGTATTTTTACATGTTTAAATACTATATATCTCTAAGTATAAAATGAAAGCACACCTGGAATTAATAATTTAAACTTACTAAAAGATAAAATAACCAAAAATTAACATCTGGAAGCTACTATATCATCTGTCAAACAGGAGTAATGTTATTTGATCTAATTAGGAATATAAGTTGAAAACCCATGAATACATTCTTTTTTTAAAAAAAATTGAAACCAAATCAGATAAGGCATATTTCCTGTGTCACTTAATACACAAACATTTGAAATATAGATTTTCTCTAATTACGTTCAAAAGTTATTCTTAATATAATGGATAATCAAATAATTATTAAGCAAACACCATTATTCCTTCAAAGTAGTTTCTTTAGATTATTAGCCAAGGTTAAATGATGTCAAAGGTACAAAGACATAAAAGGTCATTCGCTTTCTCTGAATTCATCCTGTCTTAATCTCTACTTTGCCCTTGTCACTGAAGTCACAGAATTATCCTTGCTGTGAACATCTTCCAGAAACCTGAAACCAAGGCTTCCTTTCAGCCTTTGGGACCTTTCCCTATGCCCTCACTCTGAAGTTCTGTTCTCTAGAATCTATTTTGTCCAGCTCTTTGCTCTAATTTTATATTCTCACGAGGCCTTTACTCACTCCCCTATCTAAAATTAAGGTTGTGACCCTTATCTTACAGACACATCTTCTGTCTTATTTTTCTCCATAACAGTTATCATCATATGCCTTCCTACCTAATGATTGTCTTTTTTTTTGGTCTACTTCCTGCTAGTAAAATATGCCTTCCATTCACATGCAATTTTGTTTTGTTCCCTGATAAAATTCCAGTGCCCAAATCAGATTTCATCATGTAAGAGACATTTAGAAATGTAAAATATAAATGGTTCAGAAAGAAAAAAAAATTTTTTTCTAGAAATAACAAAGCAAATGCTTTCTTTTTTGTTGTTTAGCAAATAAATGCTTTCAATGTGAGGGGCACATTTATGTTTGACTCACAAAATAACTTAGGGCCACTAGACACCGTTAATAGAGGTCTTTGATGTATCATTACATGATAGTAAATGGCATATGTAGTTTGAAACCAAAATTAAGAGAAAATAAATTTTAGTTAACAAAAACCACAACTGAGCCAGCCTATGCCTAGTGATTCAGGAAGATGGACGCCATATGGACTACCTCTACAGTTCAAGTCCCCAACCGGTAGGCTTGAAAAACGCACTGGGCACGTGTGTGCTCATGCTCCAAATCCCAGAAGGAGGGTGAGATGGAGACCAAAGAATTGCACTGTGAACATGATCCGTGGGGGGTGCTTTCTCTCTCTTTCTCTCTCTCTCTCTCTCTCTCTCTAGCTCTCTCTCTGGTGAGCATACATGCCCTCTGACAAATTCTTTAAATCAATATTAACATGATAAATTAAATGCAGAGCCTTTGAATTTTGTTGGCATTATAAAAGTATCTTAAAGAAAAATTCATAGAAACTATTCAGTTATGATTTGTAGATCCTTAATGTTCTCTGTTTGAGGTTAGCGCTGTCACTTTTATGATTTGGGTTGTTTTAGTCCATAAACCCTATTTGGAAAAAGTTCAAAGTTCATTTTAAATGTAGGTGAGGGAGTCTTAGTACTCTAACCTCTTTTTTTTTTTTTTTCTTTAAATCACAGGTGATGTTCTTACAACTAATAGAATAGATTAAGAGATACAGTTTTAAATAACGCTATATAATCGCTCTCAAGACATTAAAAAAGTGAAAATTAAATAATAAAGCATTCATTTCTTCTTTTCTTTTGTGCTTAAGTTACTTCTAGCCCAAGTCTGCCACTGCAGTAACTCATTTTAGACATTTTGGAGACCAAGGAGAAGTTTTCACTATTTGTTTTTTAAGTGTGCCGGCAGTACAGGCTTTTCATATTTAAAAATAAATCAAACTCAAATGGAGACAGTTAACAAAAGAATCCAAATCTAGGCTGTGGACACCCATTACTTAGCTCTCTCTAGCCTTCACATGTGGATTGGTAAAATATACAGGATCTCCAACATTTGCCTGAGGAAAACAGTGCCTCTCAGTTTCCTTTAATCTGCTGACCACACTCACAGCCTAGGCACTTTGGCAGTTCTCTTTCTGCTACCATTTGCTTTTCTTGCTTGGAGCAACAAACAGTGTGCCAGCTCCTCAAGGTAGAGCCGCTGGGGTAACTCCGACAACTGGATGGAAGACTGTAAGAAACTCTGCTGTTCCAGGGCTGCCAATAACTCATGAGTAATTTAAAAAATAAATGGCTCTGTTCCTTTTTTTTTTTTATATGTATGATTTTTGAAAGGAGGAAATGAATTAGCCACATACTTTATACCATAAAATACAAACTTCCTGCACTATAGGTAAATACATCTATAAATGCCTCTCTCATCCTCACTCCCTTAGGGCCCCCTTGTGATGGGGCAGGCACATTACCTCTGGGTTATAAAAACAGAATATACATCTCAAAGTTAAAGATCCCAATTAGACTGGTACCTTTAGCAATAGCTTCAGTCAGCAATTTGCTGGTAGACTCAGAAACAAATATAATGGCTTAGCATGATTTCCCGTGACTTTATAATGTTCCTACAACTATCATGCTCTTCCCCCAACCCCCCATAGATTTAACTTAGGGGCAAGAATTTCACTATTTCAGTGTTCACTGAGCCACACATAGATTTATTGAGTACTCGGTGTAGAATGTTTTCACTTTTTTTGGAGGGGTTTTTGGTATACGGCGCGTGTGCTCACCAGAAAGACAGACAGACAGAAAGCGTGAAATCACCCCCAAGGAGGGATGACCACCCGCAATCCCTTCTCCTCCATTCTCCCCTTGGGATCTTGGGCATGCACGTACATGCACCTGGTGTGAGTTTAATCCTCCAGGTCCGGGACTTGAACCACCGTCAACTACATGGGAATCCAGCAACATAACCATTACACCAACTGCTGGTCTTAGAATTGAATTTTTGAAGTATCTTCCAGATAATAATAATAATCCTCCTTACTTTGGGGCATAATTGTTTTTACTATTAGTTCTTTTGTTGTTATTGCTGTTTTCCATATATCTGGGTCATTCCACAAAATAACTGTGAAGAATGCCTATGAATGATTGAGTGAAACTTCTGTGCTTTCCAGTAATTTCTAATCTTTTCTTGAGATACCGATGCATTCTTGTCCTGGAATGCATATGGCATCTCTAAATTTTTATAGGCACTCCCATGCCCAGGATTTTCTTGCTTGTTTCTAGCTTGTAGGCAGTTTTATTTGTTGGGAAATAAAGAATCCTAAATTAAAATATGGGATTGGGGAAGAGAGATAAACATATACATTTCTTTCGGGTGTGAATTCTCATTTGCTCCAATGGAGTTGTCAAGTGGAATGTTAATTTGATGGGATAAGATACTGTGATTCTGAAAATCAAAGCAAAATAAAAAAAGTGTTGGGTGTTATTGGCATGTAACTTGAAAGAGAACAAAATTAGAGTATTTCCCAATTTTAAAATAGATGTATTAGATCCTAAGGATGAATTACTGACTCTGCTTTAATTCAAAAGGGGACAGAACAAAGATTCTACCCACTGGAACTCCTGGGCGGAACTTGCAAGGAAATACACATGGCTCCATGGACAGCCTTTGAACTTCAATAATTCTGCCTAAAAGTGGCAAGAGCTCGTAAATGCAAGAATTGAATTTAAAAAATATTATTCAACAAATACGTATTGAGTGTCTACTGTGTGACCAGCACCTTACAAGAGCAGGGGGTGCAAAGGCAATCTGGATCAACTATGTTCTTGCTCTCATGGAAGGAGATAGTGTTCCTGTTCATGTGGAGGAGAGAGAGAGAGAGAATGGAAGAGGATTTCTTGGTTTATGAACTACAGAACTCCAAGAAGATTGGGCTGGTTTCAGGTTGACTGTAGGAACAAAGGCACTAATGGCTTTTGTTATGGACTAAATTTTCAAGGATGTCTATAAAGCTAAAGCCCTAAAAAATGAAAATAATAACTCTCTTCCTCCATAGCAGAGACTGACAAACCAAGTTCAGTGGAATGTAAGAGTATGTCTTTCTGAGATAAAAGGTTGGACAGATTTTTTTAAGGTATATTATAAATGATTGAGGTTTCCTATGTGTCTTGGCCTATTATTTTGCTAAACAAATACCTGAGACTAGATGATGTATAAAGCATAAAGGGTTAGTTTGCTCAGGATTCTAGTGGCTGGAAAATTTAAGTGTCAGGCATGGTCCACAAAAGCAAAGAGGAGGACAGGCATGTGCAAGGACAGGAGACAGAATTCCCCACTTGTTTGTCCCCCTAGTGCTTCCAGTCAATTGGATAATGCCCTCTCAGTAGGCCTCACTTCTTAGAGGTCTCACCACTTCCCATAGCTGTTACATTGTAGGCCAAGCTTCCAAGACATGAATCTTTGAGGCACAATTACCCAAACCATAGCATTAAAGCATGGAATGCCTCAGTTGTGACACAAACTTACTTCATACACATACACCTACCTGGGATCCTCTGCATTGTCCCTAGGGGTCCTTAGTGGACAAAGGGAACTGACACTAACGTGAAGCTCATGCTGCTGATGTGCAATGAGTAATAAAAGTCCTTTGTCTCTGATCTAGGACTCTTGTCCCCTGCCAGCATCCATGAAACTGGCAGAATAACTTGATTTCCTTGTGAGTAAAATGTGACGCCTCAGTTTTCAATAGATAGTAAGTGAAATGAGATCCCAAGTATATAACATACTACCTACAACAGACAACAGGATCAAGGATACTCGGGATTTTGTCACCAAAGGGAACTTTCAGATCTAGTTCCCAAATTAATGTTCTCACTTTTCAGGTAAAGAAACATAGTCTTGTTTGAAGTAAAATTGTTTGAAGGAATTCCACCCACTGGAGTCAAACCATTGTCATTTAACATGTCAAGTTTAAAGAAAATTTAAAAACTGGAGTGGACATAACACAAGGCACTGAAGTACTTTTGTTCAATTGTTCATTCTGGACGGTTAGCTTTTTTAAGTTCCCTCGTACATATGCATAAATACTCACAAAGACACTACCGTGTTTTGTGATGCCTGTAAGAATCCTCTTTAACTGGTGCTCTGGCCAATATATAAGCAAATCTGAAAGACATAAGTCTAAAACATATTATGATAGGGTGTATAATCAACAGGAACTTCTTTCATGTACTAGACACACTGTATTTAGATTGTTTCTCTCTTAATCATACTTTCACAAGGCAAGGTCATTTATTAATATATTTAGATTATAAATTATGATCCTCTTTGGATCTTTTACCTTCCATTTACAGCCATTTACTAAGACAAGAATTGGCAAGGTATTTCATTTGTCCTGGTTTTGTCTTGAGTCAGTAAGTACCAGAGCATTTTCTAATTATATCTTATGAATGTGGAACTAATTGCCTGCACCTATACATGCTGCAGCTTATTAGCTATTGAAATCCTGGTTGCGGACTTAAGTTCACTGATTCTGCTTTTACTGTTAATTACTCCTGTTTTATAACTTACTACATTTTTACCTTATTACAAAACTCGAATACGTTCAGAACAATTTAACAAATGACTGTTCCTAGGTGGGAATACATAGGTTGCTCATTTCTTTAAAGAGATTTTTGCTATAGGGTGCCTGCACTCGCTGGAGACAAGAGAGACTGAGAGACAGAGAATGAGAAATCGCTTCCCAGGGGAGATGGCCACAAAGCAACCCCTTCTCCTTCATTCTCATCTTGAGATTTGGGGCACACACACACACATGCTCCCATAATGAGTTTCAAGCTCCCAGGACTCAAACCCTGGTTGACTACGTGGGGGTCCAGCAACATAACCATTTCGCAATCTGCTAGTTACATAGGTTGCTCATTCTAATGTCTGAGAAAAGGCAACCAGATTTTAAGATGATTGATTCTATGTATCAAACATTTCTTTGAAAATAAATGTAAAACAATGTCATGAAGTCATTTACTACAGCCCTGGCAGGAGTTTGGCAGAGAAAAGTTTAAACATCTGAACATCCCTGTTTAGTAGAGAGCCAATGATACAGTGAGTTGAAAATTACATAAACTTTCCATAAATTATCTAGAAGAAATGCCAAAAAATAATATCACATCATGTTCAGCATTATTCATTATTTTTGAATTTTATCCTCATGATACGGTATATCTAATCTATTCTTAAACAGTGCTTTACATATTTAAAAGATATTTTTTCTCAATCACTTAAAGAATATTTTTTAAAATAATGTATATGTATGTACTGGCCCCAAAGAAAATTTCAGTTTCTAAAAGCAGAAATCAGAACTTACCTTTGAAGATCACAATGTACAATACAGCTATAATAGGAAGGAGCAATTAATATGTAGCAATTAAAACAACATTGGAACCTCTTAGAAACTGGAATAAGGGACCAGCAGTTAGCGTAATGGCTATGTCGCTGGACTCCCATGTAGTCAACCGCGGTTCACGTCCTGGACCCGGTGGCTTAAAACTCACACCGGGCGCATGTGCGTGCGTGCCCAAGATCCTGAGAGGAGAACGGAGGAGAAGAAGGGATTGCGGCGTGGCCATCCCCCCTGGGGGGTGATTTCTCGCTTTCTGTCTCTCTGTCTCTGTCTGTCTGGCGAGCACACACGCCTTATAGCAAAAAGCTCTCCAAAAGAAAAAAAAGAAAGAAAGAAAAGAAAGAAAGAAAAGAAACTGGAACAATATTCTTCTAAATAATTTTTGGGTCAAAGAATTTAAAGGTGAAATCTCAAGAGTAGTTACACATTATAAACAATGAGAATACTTTATGTCAAAGCTTCAAGGATACATAAAAGGCTGAAATCAGAGAGGGAAATTTTAGGGTCAAATACTTTCAACAGTAAATGAGAAAGCATAAAATTAAACGGGAATGAAGAATTTAACTTAAGAAGGCATGGAGAAAAAGTAAGCCAAAATACAGGATTTAGTAAACAGCAGGACTTAATGAACAAACCAAAAACTAGCAACTGAATTAATGAACAAAACAAAAACTAGCAAATCTGGCAAATCATACCCATGGGGATTTGAGAAGGGCAATAAAGTAGACAAATTGTTGGCATGGGTAGTAGATAGGTTAGTATATGAAACCAATAACTTTCTTTTATGTCAGTAAGAACTAGAAAATGTTCTATTTGTACACACACACACACACACACACATCATCATCATCATCAAAAAGAGCAAGAAAACTATTAAATTCCTGGAAATAAAATACATGAAAGGCTGTAATAGACAAAAATTTAGTGCTACTATGGCTGTTATAGATTTGAATGAATGAAGAGACATATTATGGGCTAGAAAAACTAAGTATTATACAGAATTCAATTGTTTCTCAATCTCTCAGTTAAGTCCAATTCTAATCAAAATCCCCCGTTTCATTTTCTAGCATTTTTAAGTATATCCATAGAACTATATGTAAAAAAGAGATTATTTTGAAAATACATTAATAAAGGATATTATAACTGGATATCAGAAAGTACCATAAAGCTATGTATATTCGATTTCTATGACTATTTATCAAATAACCACAGACTTAGTGGCGTAAAACAATACCTAATTAGTACTTCATGGTCTCTCCATCAGAAATCTAACAAGGTGGGTATGGGTACTTTACATGACTAAAATCTAGTTGTTATATTAGCCAGCTTTCTCATCTGGAGGATTTAGAGGAAGAAATCTGCTTCCAGGCTCATTGCATCATTGGCAGAATTCAGTTGAGTATGTAGAACTGAGGTCCCTGTTTTCCTGCCAGCTGTTGGCAAGGGAATGCTCTTAGCTCCTCTGGCCCTTGCCACATGGCTCTTTCCATCTTTAGTAAGGAAGACCCTTTCTCCCATCAGTTTCTTCCACAGTTCAAATCTCAATTCTTCTATTACCCCAGTAGAAAACTGATTTAAATGGACTCATGTGATTAGGTTAGGCCCATCCAGATCACTTCCCTTTCTTAAAGTCAGTTGTACCATATGATGTAGCTTTATTGAAGTGGTAAAATTAATTATCTTCAGTTAGGGGCTTATCCAAGGGTGGGAAATCTCAGGGGCCATCTAAGAATTCTACTATATTAGCATATTAAATTGTGTGGCTCTTTATTAGAATACATAGGTTTATGAGTATCAAGAGTATACCATTTACAGTATGTGGAACGAGCTAATGCAGGTTGTCAAATCAATAAAGAAATAGGAGCTAATAATAGTTTGGGGATATATAGAAATTGATTTGAGGAAAGTAAATTTCGACATCAAACTCTATTCCAGTTGCAAATAGACTAAAATTTTAATATAAAAAAGTAAACTGATAAAAGTATTGGAAGAAAACATATGAATATCTTATAATCTTTAGATATGAAAAGCCTTAGTAAGAACAAGTGTGTGGGCCAGCAGATGGAGTGAGTGGTGGTTAAGGTGTTGGATTCCCACATGGTCGACTGTGGTTTGAGTCCTGGATCCAGAGGCTTGAAACTCATCCTGGGCATATATGCATGCATGCCCAAAATCCCAAGAGAAGAGAGGATTGTGGTGTGGCCATTACTCTTGGGGGATGATTTCTCATTTTCCTGCTGTCTCTCTCTAGCTAGAACATGTGCCCCATGGCAAAACCTAAGGGAGTAAATAAAAACTGTAAGATAAAACTCATACAAAAGAGTATTGTTTCAATAAGGATAAAGATTTCCAAATATCAAATGTAAAATAGTTACACTATAATTACAAAATTGTTTAAATATGAAGAACATAAATAAATTATGTTTAATATGTAGATTACTTTTGAAAATGAATGGGGAAAATGCTACACAGAATCATCAAAAAATTTAAAGAGAACTTCACAAGAAAATAAATCCATGGTCAATAAAATAACAAAAGTGTAATAGCCCAATGATTATAAATTACATAACATTTTAAGCTATTAGATTGTCAAAACAATGTGAGAACCATTGGTAATCCTCCATGTATGCAAGGTTGCCAACCATAAATTGCTGATAAAAGTGTACATATATGATTTCCTGGAAGGAAATCTGACAACTTGTATCAAAAAGTAAAACTTTATTCTCTTAGATAAATGCAATTCCCTTTTCAGAACTATGTATCAGGCAAATCAAGATGTATATACACACACATTTAATGTATATGTGAATTAGAGAAAAAAGAATCTAAACACCCATCAAGAAGTGAAACAAATTATACATTAAAATTTTGCCAACATTAGCAGACTCTACATATCCATATAAGATATTCAATACCAAACAAAAGAGAGTAAGTAGGTCCAAAGACCATATGGGTAGTTGATTACATTTATGTTTTAAAATATTTTTCAATTTATTCAAAACATAACAAAACTCCTAAAACAACACATGGAATTGACAGTAGTGGTTATTTCCAAGAAATAAAATCATCAAGTGGGTGTGTGTGGTGAGGGAAAAGGTAGGGAGATTAATACATATTGATTTTGTGACACAAAATATCTTGTTTTTAGGAGCGAAAATGTCCAAAGATGATCCATGTGGTAAACGTATAAAGTACATTAAAAGAGACTAAATTTCTGACAACTGGAAGTTTCTCACACACATCATCATTGACACAAAAATAAAAATACTTGGAAAACCACATCAAGGCAAAGCAATGAATGCATTTATTAAAACAACAGATGAAATGACTTAGATGATCAAATCAGAAACAAAATATCATTTGAAACTATGCCTTTCATTTAATTATTTCAAAAGGGAAATATCTGTTGATGCTTTTACTGTATAAAGAACTCCCTGCTAAATACTGTATAGTTAAGGCACAATACATCCTTAATAAGTCCTTACGAAACTTATTTAGGACAAATTTGATCAAGAAACAGAATTTATGAACAGGTAAACAGTTTGAAACAATAATGCAGAGTGCAAGAAGTTGAAAATTATTACAAAAAAAGAATTATGAGGTTAGAGTAAGCCCACTTTGGTCCAGAAAAATTTTATGTAGGAGGTAGTGTCTGACGCCTTTTGCATTAGGTATCTCTCAGGCCTCTCCTTGGCTCTTACCCTGGATTGCCACAACCCTTTTCTTTCCCTTCACTGGTAAAATGCTGTTCATCTAGCGGCTTAAACATTATCTCCTGCTTCAAACATACAAAGTGGCAGTATTCACTACGTTGTTTGCACAATGCTCACACATACTTTCTGTACTTACTATTCCTACCTAATGATCTCACAGACTTCAAGAGCAGAGACTGCTTATATCATCCATGTGTCCAATAACGAATGAGATGCCTTACACCGTTTAGAAATTGGTGAATGACAGGAATTAAAGAGAAAGTAAGGGGTTTCGTCTAGACTAGAGGGTTTTTTTAATAAGTACATTCTGAGACAGAAAAGAAAAGCTTTGGTAAAGATAGCATGTGACAGTGTTTTGAAGACTACATGAAGGACACCATCATCAGCATTTCTATATCGAAAAAAAATGTCAATACATTCTAGGGAAGCCAAGTGGGCAGATCATTTTAAAAGTTACTCACATCATGAGAAAGCATGAACAAATCAAGTTTTTAGTTCAGGATGCTGTTCCTCTTTGTCTTCAAAGATGAAAATAATTTAAAACTAAAACATGACAGAAGTACCACTTGATGCATAATAAAAACATGTTAAGAATTTGCTTATTTTGCTTATACACATGTATTTTCCCACGAATAGGATAAATCTGACATCTTTCTTGATTTGTGTGTAGAAGGATTAGAATTATTTCAATAGAAAATAATTTTGTATATTATCAAACATGATTACGATTATACATACCGATTTTTAAATTTGAAGGAAGCATTTACTAAAGACTTTCTAGGTATGTCACTATATTATAGACTGATAACACAGTTTATTTCAAACCCTTTCCAATTCAGACTCTTAAAACTGCACTGTCCATACCAAAGGAAATGTGAGCCTCATGTTTAATACATTTTTCTATTTTTTTTGTAGAAAAATAAGCTGAAAAAAGCTGAAGTTACAGTATTTTATTCTAGCCATTATACCAAGCATATTATAATTTCACTGACATCAAAACTGAGAGTTTACATTCTTTTTTGGGGGAACATCTTCAAAAGTCTGGTATGTATTTCATCCTGAGAACACAACTCAATTTGGAGTTAGCTTCATTCCAAGGGTTCAGTACTCACATGAATTCTCAACTGTAACAAAAGAAACTGACCTGCACCCTCCATCATCTGTAGACAAATGCTGTGACTGTCAGCCACTCTCTAAGCACTCACATCCGCAGAATTTGTTTACTTCAAACATTAAACTGTGAGATTAGTTCTAGAGCACTACATATAGCGCAACAAAAACTGACAGTGAGAATTCAATTCAACCATTCATCTACTTGCAAATACTAACACAGGTTACAGTAAGTGGATAATCCGCATTTTCTTCATAGAGCTTAACACAACTATTACTTTTCTGTATTTTCTTATTTATACTGTGTATGCATCTGCTTTTCCTACTGCACTTCATGAGGGAAGAAACGGCATCCACCATGTTTGCCATTACATCCCTGGGCCCTAAAAGAATGCAATATAGATAGTCAAATATCTGTTAAGTGGGTGAATATGGCCATGCATCGATTATCAGCTTCAACCAGCATTATTGTTTCATAACTCAGTGTTTTCCAATTAGTCAAGATACATTCTGCATTTTATCACCGAAAGCCACAAACAGCTAATTTCTCTTTAGAACAGTTTCTAGTGGCCTATCCTAGTTATTAAAAAGTAATCAGGAAATTTCCCACTAGTCAGAATCACCTTTATCCTATCTCATCAGACTCCTGTCCTCCAACACACAACATAATTAGAATGGTTGAGAAACAAATAAACAAATATAAGAAAACAGCCCTTTCAGCAACCTCTCAAACTTAAAAAAGAAACAAACAACACACATGCACATGGTAGGAAAGGACAGTGAATACTGTTTCCCCCTACATGGGCTGTAAGAGAATGGTTCTTAAGAGCTCTGGAGGCTACAGAAGCTCCTTTGGCAAAACATTCTAAGCTACACGACAGCAATACTGTAGTGGCCATAATAAAGACAATTTAAAACTAGTAAATGTCTTCAGTTTTAAAAAAGCAAACGATAACAATATATACTAACCAAAAGTAAACTGTACCACGCCAAAAAATAAAAGGAAAAAATCTCAAACAACTCAGTCTTTAATGATATGAATATTGCATTATAAAATCCTTTTGATAGTCTTGAGACTGTAGAAATAATTTTATGTAGATGTAAAATCTGGAAGACCAAACAGCTGAGAATGACAGTGGCTCTTACCTTTTTATTCTATATTTGATAAAATGGCACTTTAATAATACTGGTATTCCAAAATTAACTTACATTCAGCTTTGTAATTTTAGCACAAAAACTCTCCAACTCCTAATGAAGCATTCCCTATTTCTGTAAACTACTGGTGTGTGTGTGTGTGTATGTGTGTATATACATATATACACTTCACATCATTCAAAACATTTATTCATCTACTATGTATAAATCAATCTTTGGAAACCAAATCACATTTAAAATGCACTATAGAAAATTACTTTTCCCTCTTCTTTTTAGGTGGGTGTTCCAAAAGTGGGCCAAGTTCAGCCTCTTCACTGTGTTTTCTTTTCTTTTTTTTCTTTTTATGGTCACTTTGGTAACCACTGGAGTCACTGCCTTGGAAAACAGGGTCCTGTTCCTGATTTTCCCGGTGCTTTTTCTTCTTTTTCTTCTTCTTTGGCTCTTCCTCCCAGAGGCCATTCACATTATTAGGAATCTGCTGTTCTGTCTCTTCCTTTAGGGTGGCATCTGCAAAATTTGCTAGCTCTGGGGTATCACCATCCACTTCACATGTCTCTGGGTCTTTTTTCTTTTTCTTTTTCTTCTTGGGAGGTTTTTCAACAGGTTCTTCAATACCAGTTTCTACTTCTTCAGACGCTTCAGAGCACTTGGACTTGAAACTGTAAATTAATAGTTTTTTTAAAAATATCAGCAAGAAATAACAGGGCAAACACAAATCAAGACTATCCCAGCATGTTAAAATTCTCCAAACAATGACAACACAAAATACACAACTGTGGCATAAATTTCAAATATTTTATCCTCTGCCCACTGAAACATCTGTGAGCTACTGAATGTTAAATTCTTTGCCTCCAAAGTACTTTTGCCAGACTGTTTTAACACATAAAAATTACATAAAAAATCCTCTTAAATTGTCTTCTACATTTAGGTATGGATCAGGAAAACATTAAATATCACAATACTCATGCTTATTAATAGTAAGCCACCGACATTTGATAGAAAGATAATATGCTTGTGGTATGTATCAAAGTCATGGAGTTTCCTACTTAGGAAACTTAGTTTCTACTATTTGAATCCTTGTTTTAAGTAAGAGTCCATTATTCTACTTAATCTATACAGAGACAGAGCCGCTTCAAAGTTGCAAATTATTTTCTCTCTCTTAAATTAAAACAAGTAGCTCAATGAAACAGCCCTCTCTAAATGCAGTCCTACACAGCAGCACTAGTCACATGTAATTATTTAAATTCAGCAGATGGCATAGTAGTTGCATCACTGGACTCCTACATGG
Organism: Tupaia belangeri chinensis; assembly: GCF_000334495.1. Classification (NCBI taxonomy): domain Eukaryota; kingdom Metazoa; phylum Chordata; class Mammalia; order Scandentia; family Tupaiidae; genus Tupaia; species Tupaia belangeri. Next base: position 1,699,385 of record NW_006159915.1, read on the forward strand.
CCGACCATGGCTCAAGTCCTGAACCTGGAGGATTGAAAAATCACACCAGACACGTGTGTGTGTGCCTAAGATCCTGGGAGGAAAAGGGATTATGGTGTGATTTCCTTCTCACTGTCTCTGTCTCTCTCTCCAGAGAGTGCACGCACCCTAAGGCAAAAACTTCTATAAAAAAACGAATTGAAGAGTTTTCAATGATTTGACTTAGGAAATTCAGTTCCTCGTTGCACTAGCCATATTTCAACCACTCGATAGTGAAGAAGTCCACTGCATGTACACAGCGCATTTCCATTTGTAAAACATCCCATGGGACAGCTGTTCCAGAGCTTTAACTCATATTCTCAATATGTATTTGGGTAAAAATCAAGAAAATTTTGTTAACCTCAGCAGTAACCAAGTCTATAAAATCCACCCCTACATCCCCCCACCCCACCCCGCCCCCACCATCAAACTTGGCTCTCACAGTAACTTCAATACAGAATAATACAGAAATTAAAATGTGTATCTCTCACAAATGACAATAATTGTTATTTTTGCAAAACAATTATAAAAGTAAAAGCAGGCTACTAGTTACACGACTGGGCTTTTCAGTGGTTTCAAGATCAAAGTAACTTTTTAAAAAAATTAACAAAATAAACAAAAATGACTAAAACTGAATTTTAAAATATAGACCAGTTAAAGAGACATAGAGCTTTAGAGTACTGATCTGATGCATTGTTATAGCAGTTTAAGATTACTGTTTATATTGATTTTATAGTTTGAAAACACAAATATTCTTAAACAGAATTTCTGTACAATAGGCATACATTCTCTAAATTCAGAATTAAATGACAATTAAGTATCTCATGATAATAACGTGATGAAGAACTAACCTAGTGATATTTAGTTTTCCCCGAATGCAGAATACTCCAGCAGCATCTGAGTCTAAGCGATATACTTCAAATTCTAGTTCATCACCCACATTAATCTCCAGGGTTTGCCACTGCTCAGCTGACATCTGCTCAGGCTTAGGGATGGAGGCATTGAAACACCCATGTACCAAGCAGCCAACGTGGCTAGAAGACACTTTATTAACTGTCCCCTAGGAAGAGGAATAAGAAAGAAAACTATAACATCAAGAAGAGATCCATACAGTTAAAAGGTGAATCAAATTTTATAAGCTTCAAACTGATCTTCAAAGAGAAAACATCAAATTAATGGTACAATTTAATATGGAAAAAGTTTATCTCTATTAGCACTTACCACATGTCATACCAAAACATCACTTTTGAACACTACAGAGTTTTGTAAAAGCTAAAACTTTATTAAATAAGTAATTGCATGTCAGTTGGATAAACAACAATTAATCCCCTGGGCTCTTACTCCCCACACAAAAACACCTCAGCCCCGTTGCAGAATTTCCTGGGGAGCAGATTACTCTATAACTACACTGAAACCAAGCAGAAAATACTCTCTGATATGACCTACATGTGCAAAGACCCCAAGGCAGGAAGCATATGCTTTTTATAGCTTGGGTCTACATTAGATTTCTGTAAACAGACTGAATTTCAAAGCTTCAAAATACATTCTTTAATGATTCAAGTTAGCAGGATGTAAGCAGACCTATTGAAGGACAGCTTATCCCTTATATGTAAGTTCTGAGCATGGCTATTCCAGAAAAATCACAAAAGCATTATTGAAAGCTTTAAAAATAAAATAAAAATAAAAGTATGCACTATATAGTTTTAAGCTTAAAATGAAACTTTCTATGAAACTTAAGTTTTCCCATTTTGACCCAGGAACCAAAATATAGAAGTAGTACATGAGTGAAAACTCTGAAATATTTTTAAAAATTGCATTTTCTGAATTATAGAACTATATATAATATTGATATGCAAACACTACTGTTTAACATTAGTAGTCCTTACACATATGACAAAATAAGACTCCCTTATCTGTCATGATCAGGAATCCAGCATTCCCATTGGTAGTTTCCGGATAGTCTAGACAAACTACGGTATATCCACACAATGGGATTTTATTCAGCAATAAAAGGAAATAAACTAGCACGCTATAAAAAGGCATGGAGTAACCATAAATACACAATACAAAGTGAAAGAAACCAATGTGAAAGGTATATATGTCCTATAGTATACAGCATAGAACATATACTATATGATTCCAACTATAAGACATTTGTAAAAGACAAAACTAGAGACAATGAAAAGATCAGTGGTTGTTAGAGATGGGTATGGGATGAGTAAGCAGAACATCAAATTTTTAGGGCAGTAAAACCATCCATATGATACTATAATAGTGAATACAAGGTATTATACCTTTGTCAAAACCATGGAATGTACAATGCAAACAGACAACTCCAATCTAAACTATAGACTTTAATAATAATATATCAATATCAGCTCAATAATTAAAAATGTACTACACTAATATAAGATGGTATCAATAATAGGGGAAATTGTGTTCAGTGTGTGTGTGTTTGTGAAAGAGCACGTTTGGGAACTCTGTCCTACACACCTAATTTTTCTATAAAAAAGTCTATTGAAGAAAAGATGAAATTCTTTTGACTATATGCAATTAGAACTGGATAAGCATATGCAGACAAAAACTGATCTAAGGGCTCATACTACACATAAAAAACTATTTAAGATTTATCTCAAATCTTAATGGAAAACCTTAAACCACAAAGCTTCTAGAAGTTTACAGAAGAATAACTTCACAACCAAAGGTTAGCCTAGTCTCTCTCTCTTCTTCTGAAGTTGCACAGGATGTGTGAGTATATCTAGGATGCGTGAGTATATCTAGGATGCACAGACAGGCTTCCCAGGACTATCTCCTGTGGGCCAGTATCACTTGAGTACTGTGTTACTATTACACTGCCACTTACAGTCTGGCAAGTTTTTAATGAGATCCAGAAAGCAATAGCTATAAAAATTCAAGTGATAAATGACGTCATCAAAATGAAAAGTCTCTATTCATCAAATGATACCATTTAAAGTTAATAGACAAGTCATACATTGGCAGAGAATATTCACGATGCATTTATCTGAAAAAAATTTGTATGAAGACTATAAAAAGCACTACTATAATTCAGTAATAAAAATGCAAAAGTGCAATTAAAAATGGGCAAAGTACTTGAACAGACCCTTCTTAAAACATAAAAATTACACATGAGAGAAATGAAAGTTAAAACCATGAGATACAACTATATGCCCACCACTAAAATTAAGACTGACAACACCAAATGTATGCAATGATGCAGATCAATTGTAACTGTCAAATAGGAAATAGCCAGACGATAGTTTTTTCATAAAATTAACCACACATCTACCTTGTGACCTTGTAGTTCCACTTCTAGTTATTTACTGAAGAGAAATGAAATGTATGCTCATAACAGCTTAATTCAGAATAGATTCATAGTGGAAACAGCCCAAATGTCCATTAATGATGACAAATAATTAAACTGTGATATATATTTATGTAATTAAATACCATGAGCAATGAAAAGAAACAGACTACCAATACATGCAATAGCATGGATGAAACTCAAAAATATTAACCAGAAAGGAGCCAAATTTAGTGTTCAGTGGAAATTCCACTAACATAGAATAAGCAAAACTAATTTATGATTTTAAAAAAATCATTATATCTGAGTTATACTGGAGAGAGACACCAGGAATTGATGAGGAAGGAGCATGACAGTCTTTTCTAAGGAGATAAAATAGCACATGGACTATTCAAAATTCAGTGAATTACACACTACAATCTATGCATTTTATTATATAAAGCTGTGGCCTGGGACCAGCAGATGGCATAATGGTTACATTGCTGGACTCCCACACAGTCAACCAAGATTCACGTCCTGAATCTAATGGCTTAAAACTCACACTGGGCACACATGTGTGTATGCCCACAATCCTGAGAAGACAACAGAGAAGAGACTGCAGCATGGCCATCCCCTCAGAGGGTAATTTCTCACTTTCTGTCTCTCTAGCAAGTGCATGTGCCCTATAGCAAAAATCTCTCTCAAAAAAAAAAAAACCAAACAAGCAAAACAAACAAAAAGGAGTTATAGCTCACTAAAAATTAATAAACAAAACAATACAAAACCCTGACTAGTGGGAACCAGCAGTTAGCGTAATGGCTATGTCGCTGGACTCACACGTAGTCGACCGCGGTTCGTGTCCAGGACCCGGTGGCTTAAAACTCACGCCGGGCGCGTGTGTGTGCGTGCCCAAGATCCCGAGAGAAGAATGGAGGAGAAGGGATTGCGGCGAGACCATCCCCCCTGGGGGGTGATTTCTCGCTTTCTGTCTCTATGTCTCTGTCTGTCTGGCGAGCGCACGTGCCCTACAGTGAAAATCTCTCCAAAAAAAACCCAAAAAACCCCTAACTAATCAACAGAAATTGAGGATTAGCTGGCAACAAAATAAAAGGGACACCTTTTTATACTTTCTACACAATTTAAGTGTTATTTCCATGTATATGTGTACATTTATAATAATAATTTATACAAAACAGAAGTTTGGGCATTTTCAAGAAGGGATCTACTACCAATTTTAATAGTATGAAATTCATTTGCAAATCTCAGTGTGGCAGTAAAGGATACTATTTCTATCAGTTTAACTGACATTGAAACATTTTGTAAATTAGAAATATATTTTTGTCATAGTGAAACCTGACCTATATTTTTGGATGGGAACTAGTGCTTTCAAGGATTAAACTAATGAAGATTTTCTGCTGAGACTTCACCTTCCAGACTCCATTCATACGGGAAGAGGCAAAACTACAGGCTTCACAGAAGACTCCGCCATTGGAGCTGGGAACCAGTGCTTTCAGGGACTAAACTAATGAAGATTTTCTGCTGAGACTTTACCCTCCAGACCCCATTCACGAATGGTAGGGCACCCCTGGAGGAAAAACGGAACAGCAGTGAAATTGCAGATCACCTCCTCCAGCATGCCTCTGAACACTCAGATTGAACTTCAAGAAATTAGGAAGACACGTAGAACACATTAGATGACCAGAAATCACCTCAGAGATACAAGAAATATGAGAAAGCAAGAAAATACTTCTCCCCGAAGGGAAAAGAATAACTCCTTTTCATCCACAGACAGTACAATGGAACTCATGGAAATGTCTGATGAAGAATTTAGGATATGCAGTTACAAAGCTAATAGAGATGCAAGAGAAGAGAGACAGTGAACTCCAGAAGATGCAAAAGAGCCCATGAGTTTCAGGAAGTGAGGAAGTTCTTGCATGATCTCAAAGAGGAAATAACACCATAAAAAAGAATCAAATGGGGAACCAGCAGTTAGCGTAATGGCTATGTCGCTGGACTCCCATGTAGTCGACTGCGGTTCGTGTCCCGGACCCGGTGGCTTAAAACTCACGCTGGGCGCGTGTGCGTGCGTGCCCAAGATCCCGAGAGGAGAATGGAGAAGGGATTGTGGCTGACCATCCCCCCTGGGGGGTGATTTCTCGCTTTCTGTCTCTATGTCTTTCTCTGTCTGTCTGGCGAGCGCACGCGCCCTACAGTGAAAATCTCTCCAAAAAAAAAAAAAAAGAATCAAATGGAACTGATAGAGATGAAGGTTGTAATACAGGAAATCTAAACCTCCCTTGACAGTATTAAAGGCAGACTAGTTCATACAGAAGATTGAATCTCAGATATAAAAGACAGAATGGCTGGACTAGAAAAATCCACCACAAAAATTACCCAAAAAATGAGAAAAACATACAAGAAATACTAGATACCATTAAACATCCAAACATCCAGATCATCAGTATCCCAGAAGGTGAGAAAACTAATAAGGGCATTGATAATCTATTCCATAAAATCCTGGAAGAAAACTTTTCAAAACTAGCAATTCAAAGATCCAGACCCAAGAAATACATAGGACTCCAAACAGTATCAACCCAAGATCTTCTCCAAGACACAACGTAGCCAGATTAACCAAAAAACCACAGACAGAGATAAGATACTACAATTGGCAAGAGAAAAATATCAAGTTAACTACAAAGGATATCCCATCAGGCTAACAGTGGACCTCTCACTGCAAACAATACAAGCAAGGAAAGAATGGGAAAGTATATTCAAAGTGCTGAGTGAAAAACAATTTCAACCAAGAATACCATATACCCAGCAAGATTATCCTTCATATGGAAAGAAAACACAAGAACATTCTCAGATAAACAAAACTTGAGAATTTACTGACACCAGACTAGCTCTCCAAAAAGTTGTGAAGGGAATGCTATGTCAGGAAAACTAAATACAGACACACAGAAATAAGAATTTGAAAAGAACTAAGAAAATGGCCAACTTAATGGTAGGGACAAATCTAGAGTTGAATTTTATCTTTCAGAACTTAAAATGGGAAGATCATACCACAACAGAAGATAGATTAAGTACATGAGACTGAACTGGTAAAGTAGAATTGTATGACTTCTGACTAAAACAGTACTGATTTTCTTCTATGCTTTGTCTACCAAACTTAAGGATTTTTGTCTTCTCTTGAGCTGCCAATAGGTTCATGTACCTACTATTTGAACAGAATCCTGTTTCCTGGCTTTAAGTCTTAAGCAAAGTTCTCTTAATATTTTTGTTTTGATTTATTAGAGCTAAAACTACCTTTCTTGAAATTAAAAATATATTTAAAAATAGCTATTTAAGCTACATAGACTCAGTCAGGTTCTACTTTATAGTATATTCATTCTATTCATAGAGTTTCATGCCTAAAGTCAGACTTGAATTCACAGATATGCATATTTCAGCTTAATTTGCTATTGAAAATGGTTAGATTAATTAAGATATTTTGTGAATCAATAAAATGTGTGGGGGGAAATAAAAAGGAATGGAAAGCAACTGTAGATGCCAGAGATAATGTGTGGGAGGGGTGGGAAATGGCAGAGGGTGTGAAATAGGGGGAAAAATATATATAATATTATATATGTAATATATAATATTATGTAATATATAAAAAAGAAAATATATAAAAATAATAATATATATAAGTAACAATATATAAATATATAAGTAATAATAATATATATAAACTATAAATAAATAAATATAAATACATTTTTTTGTTTTGGGGGAGTTTTTTTTCTATAGGGCGCATGCGCTCACCAGAAAGACAGAGACAGACAGAGAGACAGAAAGTAAAAAATCACCACCGCCCCCCACTGGGGGATGGCCATGCCACAACCCCTTCTCATCCATTCTCCTCTCGGGATCTTGGGTACGTACGCACATGCGCCTGGCGTGACTTTAAGCCACCAGGTCCGGGACTTGAACCGTGGTCGACAATGAGGGAGTCCAGCAACATAGCCATTATGCCAACCACTGGTCCTGGAAAATTATTTGTTGACAATAACATGTATGATTAAGCACTGTACAGTGTATCCTAGATGGGAAATCGCATTTTGTATGCTGTAATGATGTTCAGTGAATGAATGTAAAAATAAATGAATTTAAAAGGAAAAAAAAGAAATGTGACCTGTATTTGTATTAATAGTATCACGTGCTGGCTGATAATTAATTTGTATTAAGCGACTCCTATAAAATGTTTCTTTTTAGTTGAAGAAAAAGAACATGTACACACATACATATATAAATACTTACACATATATATATATATATATACATATGAACATACTTGCATGTATATACATACATACACACAAATAGAATTGCTGACAAAAGACTATGTGGCAGGTAAAGAAAATAAAAGGACACATTTTTAGATTTCTCATCAAATATTTTTTAAAAGAGATTTTTCCTAGAAGGTATGTGCACTTGCCTGAGAGGCAGACAGTGAGATATCATTCCCTGGGGCGATGGCCATTCCTCAATCTGTGCTCCTCCATTCTCCTCTCATTATTTTGGGCATGCACACACATGTGCCCGACTGAGTTTTAGGCCTCCAGGTCTGAGATTCGAATTGCAGTCAACTACGTGGGGGTACAGTCATGTAACCGTTACACCATGTGCTGGTCCCAATTTCTATACTTCAGTTTTCTAAATATGGGAGGACATTCCTCATGGGGCCTTCATTTCTAGGCGTAGACTGGCTGCCCTATCTTCCACCATTCATTTGCTTTCATTACCTGCCTGGCCCTGCAACCACTTGAACTCCTATTTTATATACTGCTACACTGCTGAATCCTTCCTGTGTAGAAACTTGTGTAGAATCCAGAACTTCAAAAATAATAACTGATTTTTTCCCATACGATCATTCTGATACTATGCAAAGAATAAACTGATGGGCCATAAACTCTCTATATCCACGTATTAGAAAAAAATGAAGCTTTTAAAAAACATAACTTAATTTGAATAATTTTTCTAAAATAAGTTCTATTTGCCTGCAATTACAATGTATTTCAGTCCCAAGGCATATACTGTTTCTTAAGATTTTTCCAAATTACATAATTACAGAATTATACAAAGAAAGTCAGAAAAGTGAAATACATACCATAAGCTTTTGCCCTGGTTCAGGGGAGAAAATAACAAAATCCGCTTCAATATTAAGATGAATGTGTCCTTGGTCATCATAAATATCTCCCAGTTCACCCACAACTTTGATGTTATCATATGCAATAGGGACACCAAAAAGGCTGTAAAAGAGAACAGAAAAATATCTTTTTTTTTCTTTTAACCTGGGCCATTATACTGATTAGATATTCTAAAAGTACAGAAAGTATACCTCTCTTAATTCTAATACTCATGTCAAAAACAACAGAATACGATTAATCTGTAACAATTTAAGCAATCCTATTTCACCAGAGATTCCAACGTATTGCCTAAATTAAAAGTGATTATTCAAAATAGTTCTCAGAAATAAAATGTCCAAATATATATGAGCAATAAACTGACTACTTCAATTCTAGTTGTGAAGGAAGTAGAAATAATATGACTTGACAACAAAATTATGTGTTTCTGTTAACCCAATCACAGGCCATTCTGATATTATCCACCATTACTGGATTTCTGTACTTGATGCATACAGCAAGGAAAGCATTAAGATTAGGGCTAAAGTCCCCAAATACTAGAAAAACCCAAAGTGCAACTGTTGCTTGGTAGTAAATGGAAACGGTAAGCTATAGAACTGCGTACGTATCTTTTCTTGAGAACCAAGTATGGCACAGAAGTCTTCAAATCTGACAGCAATAGCAGTAAATTATTATTTCAAGATGCCGCTTCCTAGTTCTTAAGGAATTACAGCTACTAAGGAGAAAGACCCAGTGACTTCACTAGCACACCTACTTATTTGAGAAAATGTTCCTGATTCCCCCACACAAAGTTGAAATCACTCCTCCTCTACTCCTATCAGAGTCCATATACAAATTCATCACTGCTCTTAACCTGATTTTACTAAATCTATCTGTATATATGTCTGGATTCCACACGACTCCAAGGCCCTTGACAGAAGAGCACATTTTGTTGTTGTTGGACTCAATTAAATTTCTAGTAGGATTCACAAAGCATAAGAGGATGAATTTATCCCTTATAAGTGTTGTTTTAGGAAAACAGCCAAGCACTTAAGGGAAAGATAATTTAACAACTACCAAATTAAGAAAATCAGAAACTCAGAAAAGCATTCTTTGGAGTTATTAATTTCTGCATGTGGCTTTCCTAAGCAGAAACCATACCATCAAAAATTAAAGAAATTACACTAGTCCATCACAGAAAACAGAGTTAAAGGGTGGGAAGGGAAAAAAAAGTAACTGTATATTAGACAAAAGAGCAAAAATTAAGATTGTTTTTCCCCTAATAAAAACATTTTCTCTCAACTTTCAAAGAGTGATTCACAAGCAGAGGAGATATTGCTGGGAATTAGTGGTACAATTCATGTTTATTACAAACACTGCAAAAGCTAATGTAGCTAGTCTGCTATGTACAGGGCAGCCCTGTATGAAGAAAATGCATACTTATTTCTGCATGCCCTTTTATCCTTAGGTTTTTGCCATAGGGTGTGTGCACTCATCAGAGAGAAAGAGACAGAGACAGAAAAAGGGAAAGTGAGAAATCATCCTAGGTTGGGAGGTGGGAGAATACACAGCCATACTGCAATCCTTTTTTCTCCATGTTTCTCTGGGGATTTTGGGCATGTGTGCATGCACAATCTCAGTGTGATTTACAAGTCACTGGGTCTAGGTCTTGAACTACCACTGCGTGACTTTTTTTTTTTTTTTTGGAGAAGTTTTCGCTATAGGGCACGTGCGCTCGCTAGCCAGCCAGAGAGAGACAGAGAGACAGAAAGTGAGAAATCACCCCCCGGGGGGGATGGTCACGCCACAATCCCTTCTCCCCCATTCTCCTCGCAGGATCTTGAGCACGCATACACACGCGCCCGGCGTGAGTTTAAGCCACCGGGTCCGGGACTCGAATCGTGGTAGACTACGTGGGAGTCCAGTGACATAGCCATTATGCTAACTGCTAGTCCCAGAAACAGGATACCTTTTTAAAAACCTAGTCACTGGGAAAGAGAGGCGGACAGTCCACCATATAGAAATCTTACTGAAATGGCTTAAATACCAATAAGAAAGCTATTTTTGAGTCTCTCTTTTCCTTAGTTTTTACACAAGGAGAAACAAGTCCCACTGATTCTAAAAGATGCCTCAAAAGTCTGAAAACATAAACAACCATGTTTATGGTTGACTAATAGCACACTGAATTCTTCCCCCCACCCCAAGCCACCAGGTCCAGAACTTGAACTTAAGTCGGCCATGTGTTAAATCCAGTGCCTTAACCACTATGCCACCTGCTGGCCCATACATTAAATTCTTGATATGTCAAATGTCTGCCTCTAGTTATTAATGCCTAGTTAGTTCAAAGTGTGGTGTCTGATCTGCACCAAATAAGTAGGAGTCTTTAGCAAACCCTTTAAGAGATGGGGAAGAGGTGTGTCCAGATCTGTTCAGAGTGTAGCCTGCTCTAAATGCCCACATTGTCCAATTTGGTTATAGAAATTATATATCTATTCCTCATCCTCTGATGTAAGGCTTCTACTGAAGCCACTTTGGGTGTCAAGTGAGGGTAGTATTTGGTTGCAGAAAATAGCAACATAGTTGGTTATGTTTCTAAAGTTTACAACCATCCTACACATCCTCATATCTTTCAAATCTATCTGATGTAACCATTTTTTTTCCCCCTCAAACAATTATAACAATCTCTGAATCACTCTCCTTACCTACTGTCTCACTCTATTTAAAGTATCATATGCTACTGAGTGTTCTTTCCTAAACTGCAAATATGACCATGTCCCAGGGATTAAGGATATGTACTACTCCCTCAGAGTGTCAAGTCAGGTGGAAGGTACTAAGAAAATGAAGCACTAACCCTGCTTAAGAAAACAGAAAAAAAACAACAACTGGCAAAGGCAGGAAGGTTAAAACAAAACAGCCACCCTCTCTGAGTCATCTCCCACCTTGTCTTTGACCCAGTGGCTGTCCCCTGGTGTGGATATCCTCATCCAGTTATACAGTTATTGCAGTTCTCTGTCAAAGCATACGAATGCACATCTACTACTCACTTGCTTATACCACACTCCCTCTCTGGAACGCTACCGTGTCAAAGCACTTTCTATGAAGTTGTTCTCAAAGATTCCAAGACCCAATTCAGCACTCTTTCTCTAACTTAGATTTCTGTCAAAGTTTAAAACTTCACTTGATTTATTGACCTAAATTAGCTTTTCTGCTGCAGTTTTAAAGATCTTATTTTTTGTTTGTGTATCCCAAGTCTCTGATATACAATATAAACATACAACCAATGTGTGTCATGTATGTGGAAGCTGTATATTCTAGATATATTTGATTTTTAACCTGAGTGGAAGGTCCAGGATCTCTTGAGAAAGTGGTGAAAGTTTTGGATACTTTGCTTAATAATAAATAAAGTGAAAGCAGAGGCACCAGCAGGTGGTATAATGGTTATGTTGCTGGACTTCCTCATGGCCTACAGCAGTTCAAGTCCCTACCCTGTGGCCCAGAATCCCCAGAGGGCAATGTGGTATGGCCATCCCCCTTGGGGGGGGGGGAGGTGGTGATATCTTGCTTTCTGTCTCCATCTCTCCAGCTAGTAGAGGGCACCTATAGCAAAAACAAAAAACAAAAACAACAACAACAACAAAACACAACAACAAAAAAAACAAAAACCCTCTTAAAAAGAAATGAAAGAAAATTACTGCAATTTCCAATGATTTATTGAATTCCTAAAAGGGAATCAATGATCAACAAGGAATTCATTTACCGTAGATTTAGAACAACTCGCTACTTTTTTAAGCCAAAACTGTACAGGGAAATTGTGAGGCCTATCTCCCACCCTGTTATTCTAAGAATTTCCAAGCCATTTTTGAGTACTTTCATTTAAATACATTAGATGCTCCCCTCCAAAGAACAACCGCTTCACCAGTTCTGATCTGGTCTCAGAGAAGAGAATCCAGAGATATTACCAGGGCCAAAATAAACAACAAAAAATAACCAGCACGTTTTATAGTTAAACCACAATGTTTACATGCATTCTACTTGAGACTCTACTGGGGTACTGCATACTAAATTTTCACTGTTAAATAAGAAAACCTCCGTAAAAGGCTAAGTGAAACGTTCAACGCCAAGTAGAACTAGGTCTCCTAATGTCTCAGACCCATGGCCCATTCTTGACCCTAAATCATGGTTCTTCTCCTCAACATTTCCCAACACTTTCGCTTCACCTTTAAGTTTTCTTACATGCCTATGAAAGGGACTATGCACCGATCTTGATCAAGGAGCTACTGACCTTGAGGGACGGATCCACACTCTATACAGACCCCTCCGGACTAAGCTTCCGGAGACGGGCGCGACCTTTACTACTCGACCCTCTTCTGCTGCGCCATCAGCAAATCCACCTGCTACCTCTTCCCGTGGCCAAAGGAAGATGATGCAGATTATATTACAGCACTGCCCACTCGGAAAAGGAAAAGACAGAAACCAGTACCTCTCGGAATAGCGCAGGAGCTCCGCATCGAGCTGCTCTCGGATGCCGGTGCGTTTCCTGTTCAGGTAGCGGGGCGACAACGCTATGTGCCTCCGGCCCGGCCCGGCCACCAGGCA
>NW_006159915.1:1712714-1735437 GCF_000334495.1 Tupaia belangeri chinensis
TGCCCCCGGTCCGGCCCGGCCACCAGGCAGGAGTAGCGGCTATTCACCAGCGCACAAGCTGCAGCATACGTCGGCAGCTCTAGGCAAGGCACAACGCCAGCCGGTCCTATCACTGGTCCCTCCGAGGCCGCCTTTGGCCGAGGACCTTCCGAGCAACCCGCAGCCATGAGGTTTGTCAGATTTCCCACGGCGCGCACTAGTGACGCAGGCGTAACTGCCTCTCCTCCGACGCCTGCTTTCTACGTCATTCACCAGCTACCGCGCCCGTAGGAATTTCTTCTCTTTGCGCTGCATTACGGAGATCTGACCAGCAGGGGGAAACCGCTTTTTCGCGCTTCGAGGACTTGGGGCGCTTGAATTCTGCGGATACGTTTTGAGCATGCGCAAAAGCAAACTCTGCTCTGAAGGCGGGCAAACGTGTATATTTGCAAATTGTCCTGGTTGAGTCTAATGTGTAGCTTTAAAATGTGTCCCCACTTTGATCGGTTCCAGTGGTAAGGCAGTTTGGTAGAATTTTACAAGCTCGTCCTGTACAATACTAAGTTTCAAAAAGTATATAGGTGTGTATTTTATGTGATGAATTAGAGCCTAAAAAGCAGCCCAGATGTCTTAGATACAGCGAATCTGAAAACGAGCCAACCACCTCTATTCTGTCTGGTTTCTCTCCTTATTCTGTAATTACTAACTTGGGGAATCATACCGCTACTTTTCAAGCCGCTCTACCTAGTTGCTAGTTGTCATCCTTAGGGCCTGTCTCAGTACACTATTCCCAAACATCAAATCAACCCCAGGGCACCTCCCTACCTTTCTGTCCCCATAAGGATTAGCTAGTTCTCCATTTGCCTTTGTCACCACGAACAAGCATTTGTTTTAATGCTAATTTTATTTGTGCCTATTTGCTTTACTATTCCATTGATGGATTCTGATTTACTAAGGGACCAGGGTATCTGTCTTGTTCACACTTTTTCAGCTCCCATATGACCGGACTCTCCTCCAAACAAACCAATAATAACAATAACATCTTCCTAAATTTCCTAAATGAATGGTAAATAAGTGACATGATTAAAAAAGCTCACAGCCTAAGTGGAAATGGACCTGTAACACAAACGTGTAATACAGGTTATTCCGAATAAGTGCTAAGAGAAATGTATAGCCAGTACTAATATATCCCCTTCTCCCCTGTAAGAAGCCTCTAACTTTCCTCAAGCTGCTTTCTTACTTGTAAAATTGGAATGCTCATCTTGCCTTGCCAGCTTAGAGGGATGATAGAAAGTTCAAATGAGATAAATAAAAAACATTTTCTTTAGCATTCTTTAGCTGACAACAAATTCCGCGTGAGATGACAATAGCATAGGACAATAGGAAACTGCTCGCAAAGCCCAGTGATAGACCTTTTAATTCAGTGAGTGGGAAATGTACTGGGCTTTACCTTAAAATTGTTGCAAAGTCTTGTAACACCTCTATGTTGGACCATTTATTCAGTGACTATACTCTTGGCTGAACGTTGAATTCGCCTGCAGAGCTTAAAACCTCCTGATGTCCAGAGGGCACCCCAGAACAATGACATCAAAACCTCTCCAAATGATTACGACTTATAGTCCAACCTAGTTTGCCTGCAGGTGATTTTAATGAAAACAATTTGTCCAAAAAACAATTAAAAAAAAAAAAGCTAGTCATTAGGGTAATTTAGACAAAATAAAACTCTACCCAAAATCAAATACTCCAAATACCTATAGTTGGACTGAACTGTTTTCTATCTCCCTCAAATTTGTCACAGTTCCATGAAAATTCAAGCAGCAATGGTCTTAGCTTGCCTTCATGGCAGTTGTGCTGGTTTCCAGCAGAAGGAAGTGCACATAACCTCTTGTCTAGACTTGGAACTCACAAATGTCAATCCAGTGCCTGGAATGCTCCTAATCTCATGTACTTCCTCCTTTGCCTAAGAGAGGCTCAGGTGCTGCTTCTGTGATATACCAGGTCTTTAAATATGCCTAGCCTGGATAAAGACTAATATTAGTACTTCCAGGAAGGGTGTCATTACCTTTATCTGGCTGATTTTATCAGATTTGTCAGATGATTAAAGATAATTCACATCACACTGGCCAACATGGTCATTATTGTGGTCAAATTTTATTACATACCTGCAGGTGCTGTGTTAAATGCCTTGTGCAAATCGCCAACACAAAATTCTTTGTGCATGTATTATAATTACTACATTTGTTTGTAGTTGGGGAAGCCTGAATTCTAGAGAAAGTTTAATGAAATCAGCCCCATAATGGTGGCGATACAACCTGTATTGTTAACAGCATATATCCAGGCCCTAGCACATATTTCTTGAATGAATGAGTAAATTATTTTCCCAAAGACACATAGCTATTGATTAACAAGAAATTTAACCTATGCATTACACATCCCACAACTCATGCTTTGAACTCTAAAGATCCTCACTTTTCCTATGCATATTACCAAAGCTGATAAAGGAAGAAATTGTAACATTAAGAAAACAAATGGCTTATTTTATTAAGCCTTTACCTAAAAAAGGTTAAGGTGAGAATCCAATCAAACTGATAAATATTACATTTTAACAGACTTGGAGAATTGTTAAACAAGCACCAATTTTTTTGTTTTTATTTTTGTTTTTGTTTTTGTTTTTTGGGGTTTTTTTTTGACAGATTTTTGGTATAGGGTGCTTGCGCTCACTGGAGAGACAAGACAGAAAGTTAGAAATTACCTACCAGGGGAAGATAGCCACACTGCACTCCCCTTCTTCTCCATTCTCCTCTTGGGATTTGGGGCATATATGCTCACACACCAGGCATGAGTTTCAAGCCACCAGGTCCAGGACTTGAACCATGGTCAACCACGTGGGAGTCCAGCACCTTAACCACTTTGGCATCTGCTGTCTGCACAAGCACTGGTCTTAGCAAAAGCATAAATGATGGTAGTCTTTCAGAAAATAATTCAGGCACTATGCCTGGTAGAAGCCAAGTATGAGAATCAGGCTGTGTGGATACCAATCCTATTTATCACCTTGGATAACTTGCTTAGTATTTTGTTTTGTTTTTAATTGCCAGAGCATGTGTGTGCTGGATAGAAAGAGAGAGGGCGGGAAAGAGAAAACAATCCCCAATAAGGCATAGTCATGCCACAATCCTTTTCCCTCCATCAGTCTATCCAGTAGAGATTTGGGCCACAGACACGTACATACCTAACTTGTTTTCCTTTTTCTTTTCTTTGCCTTAGGCCACTTGCGCTTGCTGAAGAAAGAGACAGACAGTGAGAGGAAAAGTGAGAAATCACCCCAAGGAGGAAAGGCCATGCTGAAACTCCTTCTCTTCCATTCTCCTTTCAGGATCTCAGGCTCAGGCACCCAGCATGATTTTCAAGCCACCAGGTCCAGGACTCAAGCTGTGATGGGCACGTGCGAGTTCAGTGATGGAACTGCTATGCCATTTGCTGGCCCCTCTAGCTTGTTTTTCAAGCTGCTGGTAGCAATGAGGGGGCATCAAGATTTGAACCACAAAGCTGACCATGTGAAATTCAGCTCCCTTAACCACTAGGCCATGAGGCTGGCCCACTTAGTGTTTCTCAACTGTAATTTCTTAGTCTAGAAGCATGATGATATGGTGAGTATTTAACATGACAACAATAGTGCAATACTAATTACAGAGATGGCCTTACATTAAGTGATTTATAAAATACTTTGAGTCAATGATGGATCCTCAGATACAATATGCTCCATTAAGCCGAGTTCAGTTCATGACTTACAAGAGTATAGGAGTAGATGACCTTTTTTTTTTTTTTTTTGGAGTGGTTTTTGTCATAGGGCGTGTATGCTAGCCAGAAAGACAGACAGAGAGACAGAAAGCGAGAAATCACCCCTCAGGGGGGATGGCCACGCAGCAATCCCTTCTCCTCAATTCTCTCAGGATCTTAGGCACGCATGCACATGCATCCGGCGTGAGTTTTAAGTCACCTGGTCCAGGATGCAAACTGTGGTCGACTACATGGGAGTCCAGTGACATAGCCATTACACTAACAAGGAGTAGCTGACCTTTTTGAGTAACAAAGGAAAAACCTGACTGTAAGAGAAAAGTTTGGGTAAGGGTATAAATAAAAACTTGGGGAGGCTTTGACCTCGATTCTCTGGGAATGATTTATTTTTCACTTTGGTCTTAAAGGAACGATTATTTAATTGCCCATCTTCTCTACTGTTCAGTAGTTAGAAGTAAACTATATACATGAACATTTGATTCAGATTAAAATGAATATTTTGATATGTATCCCTTTAACATATTTTATTGGTTAAATTCACTTCAGACATGAAATTTGTATACAGAGGTACACATTTGCTATTTTATTTGTCAATAGAAGAATTAAAATGGTTTGAGTACAAACTAGTTGTTTGAAATAAATGTGGTTAGTCTAGGAAATAGTTTTAACTGGACTTTTAGGGAACACATTTAAAATTTGTCTAATGGGTCTTGGAAATAAACCAAAAACAAACAAATCACTGAATAGAATACATAACTATCAACCAACAATTGGTTGATACAGACTTGTAATTCACAAATGTGACAGCAGATGGCAAATCTGAGCTTTAAATTTGTAAAGTTTCGTTTTAGCTTAATACACTGTAGAGAATGGCAAAAATCAGGGCAGCTATGTATTGGCGGCATGTTTCTACGTACAATTCTTTTTTAAAAAGGACTTAGAATCAGTATTTGACATGAAAGCTCCTCACACTTGCTTGGTAGATTGTCGACCCTAATGATGTACACTGCACCTACACACAGTGAGGAAAGCAAGATCGCATTATATTCATTTTATTAAGAATAACAGGTTCCACCGTTTGCAAGCTATAGCTTTTGCTATAAGTACATACAAATATAATGACTCAGGTGAGTGTGTCTATAAGTTAAGATCCAACTGTTTTAATAATATTATGTTAATAGTAATATTATTATTCCTGGACCCACAACATCAGTATCAACTGAGAGCTGGTTAGCAGTGAAAATCTCAGGCTCCACTCCAGGCTCACTCTATGTCGGGATGGAGCCCAGCAATCCAGTTTAATCAGCTCTACAGGATTATAATATCTGCTGACACCTGTGATTCTGAAGAGAGTTGAAATGTAGGGCAGAACCTCACGGATCATTTTTATTCAGATTTAATTGATATAAATGCAATGACATAAATGCATTGATATAAATGCAATGTTAGTCAAGTAGTTACTTGTTTCATTTGATTTAGATACTTGAATACAGTAAAGTTTGCTCAGTAATGAACATAAAATAGTATACAATTTACATAGGCTCAGAAAGGTAGAATACTGTTACTAAATTTTCATTCATTTCTTATGCATAATGAGGAATTTCAATTTATGTTTCCCTTTTGATTATACTGAAAGGGATAACATGGTATTTTTTGTGATCATAATTTAATGAGACAAATGAAAACAATTGTGTAAAATATGATTACTTTCAGGATGTACAGAACAGTTTTCAGGAAGGAAATGCAATTTTGTGTCAGTCATGAGTTATTTATATATTTTTTGAGAGGTTTTTGCTATAGGGCACATGGGCTTGCCAGAAAGATAGAGAGAGACAGAGAGACAGAAAGCGAGAAATCACTCCCCGGGGGGGGATGGCCACCCGCAATCCCTTCTCCTCCATTCTCTTCTTGGGATCTTGGGAATGCACATACATGTGCCCAGCATGAGTTTCTTTTCTTTTCTATTTTTTTAAAGAATCTTTTTTTTAATTTTATTTATTTATTCATTTATTTTAATTTGACCAAAGAGAGACACAGAGAGAGAGAGAGAGAAAGTGAGAAAGCAAGCCACCAGGTCTGGGACTTGAACCATGGTTGGCCATGTGGGAGTGTCCAGTGCCTTACCCACAATGCCATCTGCTGGTCTCCAACACCCAGCATGAGTTTAAGCCACCAGGTCTGGGACTCAAACTGTGGCTGACTACATGGGAGTCAGGCGACATAGCCATTACACCAATTGCTGGTCTCCATGTGTTATTTAATTAACACATACGTATGTTCCATTTTCTCCAAGGCATAGCCAAACGGTCCTATAATTTTTTTCATCACTGAAATAAAAGGCACAAGCCTTTTAATTAACAACAAATGTGCTCAGGCCACATTTTCATTTGTAAACAAAAGAAACAGTACAGAACCTGCTCCGTTGCCTAGTGGTTAAGTGAGCCAGATCCAACATGACTGACAGCAGTTTAAATCCCAGCCCCTGGCAGCTTGAAACATACCACCCATGTACATTCATGTGCCCCAAATTCTGACAGGATGGAGAAATAGAAAAGGGATTGTGGCTTGACTGTGCTCCATTGGGGAATTCTTTTCTCCCTCTTCCCGTCTTTGTTTCTGTCATTCTCTGGCAAGTGCCTGTATGTTCTGGGGATAAAAAAAGAGAGAGGAGGGGACCCCCAGTTAGCGTAATGGCTATGTCGCTGGATTCCCACGTAGTCAACCGCAGTTCGTGTCCCGGACCTGGTGGCTTAAAACTCACACCGGGCATGTGTGCGTGCGTGCCCAAGATCCCTAGAGGAGAATGGAGGAGAAGGGATTGCGGCATGGCCATACCCCCTGGCGGGGGGGAGGGGGTGATTTCTCACTTTCTGTCTCTCTGTCTCTCTCTCTCTGTTTGGCGAATGCATGTGCCCTATAGCAAAAACCTCTCAAAAAAAGAGAGGAGAGAGAGAGAGAATACAAAAATTGTTTATCTATGTGATAATTCAACCCTGAATGCTATTTCGCCTCAATTGTCTGAATAGCTGTTCATTTGAACTGAATTAATTTAGAATTTCTGAAAGAACTCCTGAAGTAACACCTGAAGTTTAAAGCCCAGGGGTAAATGATCTTGCTTTGGCTTCTCACTGCTCGCTGAGATCTAAACCTGAACTTCAGCGTATGGACCTAAATAAAGTCATGCCAACTTTTTAGCTCCACCTACCTGAAGTTGCAAGTACCTATCCGGGTGTCCATCCGTCATTTCCAGAAAGGCAGCTACATCATCCTTTGGACAAAAGATGCTAGTTTAAAAGGATTAGGATTAATTAACTGACATAATTAATTTGAGGCGTCCATGTCCGTGTGTGTGTGTGTGTGTGTGTGTGTGTGTGTGTACACGAATACACAGACATGCAGCTGTGAGCATTGAGGATTGCTTCCAGAGGCTGGAAGGATGTAAAGCATTTCTCTGGTCCTGTGGTAAGTACTGTGTCTAAAAAACCAGATCTAGCATGGTCGACGGTAATTCAAATCCCACCCTGGTGGCTTAAAAATCATAATGGGCCTATGTGCACGAGTGCCCCAAATCCTGAAAGGATGGGGAAACGGAGAAAACAAGCTGTGGTGTGACGAGGCCCCTTTAGGGGATGCTTTGTCCCTCTCTCACCTGTGTACATGAGCACGCACACCATGTGGCAATTAAGAACAGAAAGGATTAGGAGGACAAGCCACCACCGTCTTTATGTAACTTACTGTCCTTTTGTGGAAGAAAAACGAGGGCCAGCATTTCTTCTAAGGCTCTGTTTTCTTCTCTGATCAGACCTTACTGCCACTGAATGTTAACGTCCTTCTTTCAAGGCTTTCCGATCCAAGGAATCGGGCTAATAAAATTAGCCTTGGTGCTTGTCAGGGTGCCTGTGGAAATTCTCATTTACTTCCATCTGTCTTCAGCTTCACTGCAGAATGAAAACAGGAAGCCATTTCTCTTTTTATTTTTTTGAAGATTACTTTAAAGCTGTAGTTTAATAAACCACCTGCTGGCTGCAGAGTCTGCGTGGGTGTGAACGCAAAGATCCCTGACCTTAAATATTGCCAAAGAGTGTGGTGTGGAAAGTTTGAAGTGGAATGTAGATAAAAATAAAATCCAGAGGTGATGCTTTTTGGTATACTGTTTACCCTGAAGTGCCCAAACAAAATGATACTAATGTATCATATTCTAAATCCCCCTCCATGCAGCCCTTGGGTCATGTCTTAATACTTTTATTGTTTGGAAATTATTACAACAATGAGTTTATCTGTATCCACTGGCAAAGTGGACTTGCCCAGTTGCAAAAGAATACTGTAAAGGAATGTATATGGGAATGTACTAGGGAAAAACATTACCTGAAGGCTGCGTTAGTTAAATATCGAGAACTCTTAAGATTTGCACTGGGAACCAGCAGTTAGCGTAATGGCTATGTCGCTGGACTCCCACGTAGTCGACCACGGTTCGCGTCTCGGACCCGGTGGCTTAAATCTCACGCCGGGCGCGTGTGCGTGCGTGCCCAAGATCCCGAGAGGAGAATGGAGGAGAAGGGATTGCGGCGTGACCATCCCCCCTGGGGGGTGATTTCTCGCTTTCTGTCTCTATGTCTCTCTCTCTGTCTGTCTGGCGAGCGCAAGCGCCCTATAGCAAAAACCTCTCCAAAAAAAAAAAAAAAAAAGATTTGCACTGAGAGGTATATATCTGCATGGGATGGGCTGATGACTAAATGAAAGCAACCTTTTCCCTTTGTTTCTCAGTTTTTCATGACATTGCTATGACTTCTGCTGTCTTGTAACATACTGACTTTCAGGGTGACACTAAAAGTGTTAGCTCCAGCTGTATTAAAGCCTCTCTCTCTGGTATTCTTTGGCACAGCTGAGTTGGCCAAACTAGAGATGTAGAAAAGGAAAAATAAACTAAGTAGAGACATAGATGTTACAATAAATGAACATCTCTGACACCTACATGAAGAATTTTGCTCATGACCAGATTAGTTTTCGCTATAGCTTACAGGTCTAATCCTCTTATCTATAAAGCCCAGGGGGGAAATGATTTTGCTTTGGTTTGTCACTGTTCTCTGATGTCTTCAATAACCTCGCAGCTTTTACACCTTCATGTTCATGGTGTATCGAGCTCAAGATTTCTTTTAGCTGTCCAAGATCCTTCCTTTGAATTCCCGTTTCCAATTTCAGCATATGTCCTTTGGCCAGGTGACTAACATCATTGAAGCTGCTCTATCATTAGCTGCTGCTGGCTCAGTAACCAAGGTTGGTTTTCATTGATTCAGGAGTTTGGAGTTCTGTTGAACAATCCTTGGGCTCAAAGTGAAATCAAAGCTTGACAACTGGAGAAATGAAACCTCTCCCCTTCCAGTACAGGGACCAGAAATGGAAATCAAAGCAGTACCACAGAACCAAAAATCTGGATCTGAAATCAGAAGCAGATCAAATAAAGAAAAGTGGCTCCTGTGGGATAGAGTTGTGGTGTGTTTCATAGACCTAACTGTATATACATGACAGGGGCGTTACAAAAGTTTATGGAAAAATGTGTATTAGGGAAAAACTAAACATGGATTTCAATTTTGTGTGTGTGCTAAAATAAACTCAAACTTTAAATCCACTATTTTCCAAAAACTTTCTGAAGTTCTCTTGTACATTTCTTAGAAAATGCATTCCTAGTAAAAGATTCTTGCATTCAGTATTCAGTTTTCCTGGCAAAAGGAGTAGAAAAAAAAATCCCTCTGTGTAATTTTACTAGGCATCCACATTGCCAGCAATTTCTGAATTAGTTTCTTCTGCTGCTATGAGTAACTGACAACCTGTGATTTATGGATTTGGAATAATTGAATTTCTTGGCTGTCATATACTTTCAGTAAGAAATATTATATATGTTTCCAGAAAAAAAAATGACTTGAAGAAAAGAGTAGGGGATGCCAAGTTCTGGAACTTTATTTAGAAACAATATTCTAGCCAAACAGTACTTAAGATGCTCCCTCTAAGTTTCTGAAACACGTTTGCTAAATAATCTTTGAAAATGTAGTTTTGGATGTAAGGTTTTTCAACGTGGCATCTTGAACTGAGTCAAAGAATAAAGTGGAGAGTAGCACATTGTTATTTCCACCTTCCCCAGACAAGAAATAAAATTAAGGATTATTCTTTGACACATGGCAATAGGTAGAATAAATGTTTTGCAAAAAGTAAGAGATAAACAACATCACATATTGTCTGTCAAACATGTAATATTTAGGGATTTAATGGAATTCTTTTGAAGGCAGATTTTTTTTTTCTGAAGTGAAATATCTAAAATAATTTCTCAGTTTTATTTTAGGCTGACCTACTACTTTTGCTAGTTTGCACGAATGTTGTTTAGTCCATGATTTTTAATTGGGCTTTAACTTTCAAATTTTATGGAGTATTTGCCAATTCTTCTCATGTCTTCTATTTTAATATTAATTGGTGACTGCAAAACTTGTTAAGGACTGAAGAAGAGTAGGCAATTTCAATCTGCTTTTGACCAGCACTGTCCAATATGACTTTCTGAGACACTGGAAATAGTCTATAACTATTGTCCATATGTGGCTATTCAGCACTTGGAATGTGGCTATTTTGACAGAAAAAACAAACATTTGACTTGGTTTTAATTAATTTATATTTAAATTTAGTCACTGTGGCTAACAACTACCATATTAGATAATGAAGGTATGCATTAGAACAGTGTGTTTAGTAACTTTGAACAATACAGGTCTCCACATGAGTAGCTTTACAATTAGCAGCTCCGATCATACTCATGTTTGTTTTTGTTTGTTTGTGTGTTTTTAAATTTGGTGTTTCTAAACTAGGTAATACTTGCTATGAAAGAAACAGGTGGAAATTTGTTACAACATTTTCATTTGTTAGGATAACTGGTGTATTCTGATGTATTCTCCTAGCGTTTAGTGCACGGGAACAAGAGATGCTAAATTACCTAACATACATAGGACAATCTTCAAAGTGAGTTATTATTCACCCCAAATGCCCATAGCAACCACTTTGACAAACTCAAGGAGGCCATTGGCGTGTCGAACTATTGGACTTTCATTTGTGACATCTCCTGCAATCTCAGTACTACTGACAGTTATTTCTGTCTCCTGTGATTCGTATTCTCTTGCCTCCCACCCTCAGTGACTTCACTTTCTTTTATGATAAATGTTTCCTGCATCTTCCACCAATCTCTCTACACTTGAACACTTCCAAGTCATTCTGTCTCAAGCAATACATTTAATATCCTTCAGCTGTGACTGTCTCTTCCTCCTCACTCATAGCAGCCTATCCCCTGCCAATCTCAGAACCGCACGTTTATTCATCTACTTATTGGGGAAACTACTTTTGCATTATAATTAAACCAAGCTGACAGCAAACTTAGTTTCAAAGCACACCATTTTATTACAGAGATATATCAGTGGAATCATCATTCCGTGTTTCACTGTTAAATCATTGTGTGCATTGACACACACACAGACATACAATATACATATATACGTTTTAAAATTTCCAAAGAGAGTCCACTTTTATTCTTTTCTGCCTCCAGTAACTATTTCTTTGTAGCTAGTCTCTAAAGAACACCCCACCACACCAATTTCACATGATTTTTCTAATTCAGTTTCCTATTACCTTTCCCCCAGGTTAGGCTCATACTACAACTTGAAGGTAGTCACTTAAACATTTTCAGTTTGTAGTTCAATGTTTGTAGTTAATTGTTAAAATTAAATTTTCAAGCACGTAACTATATTCCTAATTTCCTTCATGTATCTCAAAAAGAATCACCACATATTTCAAGTACATCACTCTAAAGTCAGCCTTGATAACACTGGGTTGACATAATTACATTTAAACATACATCTGTCCTTGGTTAAACATACACTGTGGATTAGTTGAATACTGGTGATGATTACATCTCTTTAACTTTATGTCAAAGCAGTCATATGCTTACTTTTGTTCTTTACTGTGTGATTTCATAAATTAGTTCAAAAAGCACTGGAACATCTTACAGATGTATACCTCTATATGTATTGTACAAACACATCTACAGAGAAATGCCACCAGACGTTAGAGTTGGTGATTAGTCTTTCAGTACAAAACTACATTCTTGCGTAAATTCAGTAGAACCATAGACACACAAACAATCTGCGTTGTATAGTTTAGATTTCCAATGGCAAAGACCATGCCTTCTTATATAATACATCAAGTAAAGAGTGAGGATGCTGATTCATCATTTGAGGTTGTGTTTATGAAGAACTTCTGTATCTACAGGATAATGAAGTAGCCAAATGAGTTGGGAGATTTCAAAAACGATACCAAACAACCCTAGTCCCATTATTTCTGTTGAAAAGATATAAGCAGAGTTGCTTTTTTTTTTTTTTTTAATGAACTGATTTAAATAGTGTAAGTCATAGTTAGGTTCTTGTAAAATTAAAAGACCTTTAGATTTTCATTCACTGAAATTATTTGTGCTATTTTGTTAGCACAATTAAAACTCATGTTATGTTTCTGAATGATAGTATGTTTTCATGTTACATACTAAAGATTTTAATTTACCCATGATTCAATAAGTAGCTCATAAAAAAAATGACTGGAAAATTGATTCACTTTGGAGAAAAATAAAAGCATACAATAGAGTGAGAGTTACATATTTTAAAATATCAAGGGTCTTACTTTGCTTCTAGAGGTTATATTTCCTTAAATCTTTTAAAAGACCATGCTCTTTTCTTGTCTGTATGTATTATCATTGGTTGCTATTTTAACTTTTCATTATGGAAGAGAAGGAGTGTTTCTAGCTGTATTAATGTAAGCCTAACTTTTTAGTTCCTCCTACAGAGAACTCTCTCAGGTTCTTTGGATATGTATTTTTCTTATACATAATATGTCTATATATTACTCCATGTGAAAGTTAAAAGAAAAGACAACAAAACAAACACCTAAATCAAGCTATAACAATGCTAATTATAAATTCATTTAGGTGTACATATCCAACTTTTGGCCTAATTGAGTTGGGCTGCAAGGTGTTTAAAATATAAATATTATGAATAATCACAAGTCATTATGTCTTAATAAATACGGGCATATATGATTTGAAGTTTTATTTATAAATCAATCTTAATAATTGATATTGCATAAATATAGTTCAATAAAATCACCAAATAATGAAGCAATCTATACTACTCTGTTGAGATCACTCATATCCATAAATATCAGCTACAATGATATTTACACACGCAACAGACATAAATAAAGAGGGAAAAAAAGGACAAATTTAGAAGAAATGAAATATGACTTTTGGGGCATAGAAAAGCCTTGAACAATTTCCTTCCCATCTCTGTTGAAATAGAAATCTTGATAAAATCCCCATAGCATCAGTATTTCTTTCTTTTACCTATGTACATTCATGTATGTTACAAATATATGCTGTATATGTTTAATTTACAGTATATACACACATACACACATATTATTCTTAGGCTCATTGATGACCATGCAGATCAATCTGCACACAGTATGATCAAAACATATTTATTTTCCTTAAATGAGATTCATTTACAACTTCTCACTCTTGTGCAAAAATGCAAAAATATCATACAGATTAGTATTCTCTCTTTCTCTAAAAAAAAATCACTTTTTGATATGCTTTAGGGTTTTTGTCATTTACAAATAAATTATGAATATAGTTCATTCACAAATTGGAAATCATTACAATGGTTTTATAACAAGGCATTGCTGAGATTTTGAATTGTGGCATTCTTGAAGCCATTCTCGTCTTTCAAAACAAAGACATCAATATGTTACTGTTATTTCTTGATATCTGCTCTTTTCAGCTACTCATATGAAATATGCCATTACAAATCTGATACTCATGCTAGTCAAATAATGTTTGTGTAGAATATGAACCATATTTTTGTTTTATTGATCATTTTTTCCTCAAAAAATCTTCTTTAGAACAAGCTGGAAAGTCTGTTGAAATTACTGTACTAGAACATTTCTGGAAAGTTTTCACCCCATAAAAATAGCTGGAGAAATAAGTGAGGCAAAACTGAAGAAGCATAATTTTAGAGGATTCTCAGGAGACATAAAAGCAATTGCAAGAACTACTTTAGTTTTATCTCCTAGTCCTTTGGAATTTTCTTGTCTCATGAAAAGCCTAAAAAAATGTTCAATTCTTTAAGACATTGATTATACTCTTCCATTAAATATCAGTTGTGGTCCTCCATTGCTCATGTTGTCCGTAATTTCCTGTTAGGAAAATAATTTGAGTCAATTAATATTCACTTTGAAAGTAAGACATTGATTCGCTTAATCATTTTGCAAAACAGAAATTTCAAGTCAGTGAAAATTTGTTGAGTTTTGGGGAAGGACAAGAATTGACATAATTGTTGCATCTGAGAAAATGAAATTTCATGGCATCTTGCAGCACATGAAAAATGCTAGAATGACAGCCTGTCATATCAAAATCTTCTACCTACAAAGAGAGTTTATTCTGTCTCTGCTTCCCTGAGTTTCCCCATTCTTTCCTCAACTCTGTTTTGGAAGGACCTCACCTAGAAAAGAGAAGACGGTTAAATGCCCAAGTTTTTCCATTGCACAAGCTCCTCTGCTGAGCATGTTAACAAATTGCCAATATAGTCTAGGGGTTACTTCTATCCTATAGAAAACCTGTGGCCTTTTTGCTAAGAGCTGAAAAAGGTCCACAAGGGGATCATCACTCACGTATAACTATGGATCACTGAAAAATCACAGTAGGAAACTTTTTTTTTTTAATGCGGCAATTATTCATACAGTAAAGAGCAAAACACAAAACCTTTTAACATGTTTTCAAATGATAAGTTATTAAGGAATTAATAAAGAAAACTACACAGAAAGGGAATGAAAATACAGATACAAAGGATCAACTAAAACAAAAAGTTCCATTTGCAATTATAGAAAATATTTTAAGAAAAATGTAGATACTTTGCAATAACTGTTGGAAAAATCATGATGCATTTTACTGGTTTTCTGTGCAAAAAATGTGTCATGACTTTTCCAATGACCCAATATATGTTTTATTAAGTATAAAGCCCTTCCCTCCTCAATGAAAGATGAGGAGATGTGAGGCCCATTCCCATTTATGAGGGTTAGTGTACCATATTATAAATAATATGTTGGCAGAATGATCTAGAACTACATTGACAATGTCTTTCCACACATGAATAAGCCTACTTGCAAAAGAGCAGTAAAGAATATTTCAAATAGAAAGCTTTTTCTCAATGATCTGTTTCTATTAATTTCTATGTAGTTTCTGTTTGGAGAAACTGCCATGGATGTTTGGAATATCTGCTAGTGTTGTACATGGCGAAAGTCTGAAAATACATAGGGGTTATAGGCCTGGAATTACATTTGGAGTCAAGAAACCTGATTTTATCCAAGAACTTGCTGCTGCAAGATAAACAGAATAAACAGAAATTGTCATCTCAAAATGACCTTTAATAAAACTCACTCAAACATCTTTTCTTGTTCGTCTTAGTAAGAGAAAGGACAATGTTCTAAAGGATTTATCGAAATAAGAATCTTAGGTATCCTTTATTCTCCTAAAATGACTTTGTATTCAAAAACTGCCTTAAAATAATAAAAAAAAATCTTTTATTCTGAATTTTTAAAAAAGAAGCTTTTAAACATTTTTCAGAACATAAGAACTTTTATAAACTAAATTCACTCAGTAAAATCATCGATAGAAAATAACTGTGGAGGCTAGTTTTAAAATGGAGAAGTCTCTTCAGTTTATTTGCAAATAGGCATGCTCAAACGTCTTTTTTTTAACAATAAGATTATTATACTGTAAGTTCAGGCAGAACCAAATGTGGATATTTGCAAATGGACATACTTTCTACAAATGGGCCATAGTGTTGATGTGACTTTCTGTATTTCCAATCGTTCTGTTTAACCCAACCAGGTACCATGATTATTTATTTTTAGCAATTTGAAATAGGAGATAAATCTGGATTGGATCACATCAGATTATTTTACAAGAAGAAATTTTTATATAGAATTCTTACCATATTAGTGCCATATTTTGGCTATTTTCTCAAGCAATTTTACTTGGGGGAGATGCACAGTTTGTTTTTATCCAGACACATCTATTATTAAAAACAAAACTCTGGTCTGTGAATCATGATATTGAGTCAAAATCACGAGGTAGCAGAGAATACAAGGAGTCATAAATCATCCAAGCAGAAGTGTGTTTGGATGCTTATGGGCAGGCTGAATATTTTAAATACTCAACCAACTTTTAAGCTGCGAGACTCTGCCATGTAGATTTATGTCAGCTCCTCAAAGTAGCTCTTCTGAAAGTGGTACTTTGGGAAACAACATTACAGTATCAGTCCAGACTGATCTGTTGACATCATGGCTTTCTAGAAGAGGCAGTGCCTCCTGCAGCGACATTACAACATGGTAACTCCCTGGAAATCAGCGTACCTTGTAGGTAACTCTGGTGTCGGGGGCACCACCGGGCAGCTGGGCAAGTCGGTTATTTCAATAGCCCTCAATCTCTAATATAAATATAACAATCATATAGTAAATACTGCACAAAAATATACACAAAACTAAATCACACTAGTATAAAAATAGAGAACCAAAGAGCCACCATCTAATCATCATCTTTTTTAAACATCCCATTCCTTTACGTTACAAACCCTGCTATTTGAACTACTGATTCTCTTTTAAAGGACATTCATAAATGTGTTAAAAATTTCTTTCTTGCTGGGAATCAGCAGTTAGCGTAATGGCTATGTCACTGGACTCCCACGTAGTTGACCGCGGTTCGCATCCCGGACCCGGTGGCTTAAAACTCACGGCAGGCGCGTGTGCATGCGTGCCCAAGATCCCAAGAGAATGGAGGAGAAGGGATTGCGGCGTGACCACCCCCCCCTGGGGGGTGATTTCTCGCTTTCTGTTTCTATGTCTCTCTCTGTCTAGCGAGCGCACGCACCCTATAGCGAAAACCTCCCCCAAAAAAAGAAGTCTTTCTTGGGACAATTCCAGTGTATATACTCTCCTGATTTGAAGGTATAGATTATACACAAACTGGAAACACATACAAAATAAACTAGCTTTTCTTTTAAAAACAGCATTATAAAGGAATATGTGGTAACTCTTTCTACACTTGCTTCTAATCCCTTGTTACGCAATTTTATTTCTATGACACCAAGCAAAGTATAATGTGCCCATTATCTTAGTGAGTTTACTTTACCAATGTTTAGCTTTTCCTGAATAGATCCAGTAGCAGGAACTGGATTAAGAACATGCGTAAAATGTAATAGAAAAATAGCTCACTATACCATGTGTCCTTTTATGCAATTAATGTAACTTCCTGTTAGAAAAGGTTTTTCGAAACAATTATGCAAGGACCATTGTTTAAAATGCAGGCACAGCTATCCAAATACGCGTGAAGTTCAGATGAGAATAAAATGAAGCTTTATATGGATTATAATATCTGCACTGATAGACAAGGCTTTTTGTCGCCTTGTTAAAAAGCCCCTTTATGCTTGAGGATCTAATTTACATAATCAAATGCATCTACTTAAAAGCACAAGGGATGAGCTAGAAAAGGGAATTCATGTGGTTTCTAAAACTGGCATTATTGAGTGGAGAGTGTATTTAGTTTATGTGTTTTCCTTAGTATAATACATAAAAATCCATATTTATAAGGTATTCAATATTTTATGCATTGCTATTTTAAGAACTATGTTTTTAAATAGACTGAGAGGCTACAAAATCATAGTGAAAATAGGTGTACCCACAAATTGCAAAAAAAAAAAAAGATAAAATTCCTATTATAAATTTAATAGAATTAAACTTATAAAACCTGATTCCTTCAATTGTCAACCAAAGTGGCAAGCTGATTCACCTAGAGCAGACTGCAGTCTTCATCACATGACAGTGGTTAGAGGAAAAAGCACAAAACTCACTTTCTCAGCCATTTCATGAGAGTGATGCAGGGAATGCTCCCTTTCTGAGAACATCCTCCTCTGTTCATAGCTGGCTAGGCGACAAGTAAGCCAGGAAGAGAGCGTGCAGCCCCCAATCCCAATGCACGCAAGAGACATGGAGGCAAGATGCAGAGGGTACAGGGAAGAGGTCTTCTTTGTAACCGCCCGAAGGAATTGAAAATTCAGGATGCCCCCAATGAGTCCACAGATACAGCAGGCTGAAAAGAGGATCATCTGATGAGAAAGAAAAGGCGGTGTTAAAGTGCAAGAGGCAGAGCTGACCGGAACACGACGTTCTTTCCTGATGCAGGTCTGGATGGCTAAGCTACAATAAAGAGGAGGTGATTTTTGTGGTGCTTCATAGGCCGCAGGAACTTTCCTTTCACCCAGGTTTCTATTCTGTCTGACTCATTGGAGAAGGAGTAAACCATAGTGTTTCAGAAATTGGTAATTGGCTATATATTAAAGCCAAAAATATATTTAATGAAAACTCTGGGGCCAGCCAGGGGAGGGTGGTGAAGGCCTGTGGATCTTACATAGCTGACTTCATAGTCTATCTCAGACCCAGTGGCCTGAAAAACATGCCAGGTGGGTATGTATGTGTGCCCAAAATTCTGAGAGGAGCATTTAGAAAGGATCAAATGCATCTACTTAAAAGCACAAGGGATGAGCTAGAAAAGGGAATTCATGTGGTTTCTAAAACTGGCATTATTGAGTGGAGAGTGTATTTAGTTTATGTGTTTTCCTTAGTATAATACATAAAAATCCATATTTATAAGGTATTCAATATTTTATGCATTGCTATTTTAAGAACTATGTTTTTAAATAGACTGAGAGGCTACAAAATCATAGTGAAAATAGGTGTACCCACAAATTGCAAAAAAAAAAAAAGATAAAATTCCTATTATAAATTTAATAGAATTAAACTTATAAAACCTGATTCCTTCAATTGTCAACCAAAGTGGCAAGCTGATTCACCTAGAGCAGACTGCAGTCTTCATCACATGACAGTGGTTAGAGGAAAAAGCACAAAACTCACTTTCTCAGCCATTTCATGAGAGTGATGCAGGGAATGCTCCCTTTCTGAGAACATCCTCCTCTGTTCATAGCTGGCTAGGCGACAAGTAAGCCAGGAAGAGAGCGTGCAGCCCCCAATCCCAATGCACGCAAGAGACATGGAGGCAAGATGCAGAGGGTACAGGGAAGAGGTCTTCTTTGTAACCGCCCGAAGGAATTGAAAATTCAGGATGCCCCCAATGAGTCCACAGATACAGCAGGCTGAAAAGAGGATCATCTGATGAGAAAGAAAAGGCGGTGTTAAAGTGCAAGAGGCAGAGCTGACCGGAACACGACGTTCTTTCCTGATGCAGGTCTGGATGGCTAAGCTACAATAAAGAGGAGGTGATTTTTGTGGTGCTTCATAGGCCGCAGGAACTTTCCTTTCACCCAGGTTTCTATTCTGTCTGACTCATTGGAGAAGGAGTAAACCATAGTGTTTCAGAAATTGGTAATTGGCTATATATTAAAGCCAAAAATATATTTAATGAAAACTCTGGGGCCAGCCAGGGGAGGGTGGTGAAGGCCTGTGGATCTTACATAGCTGACTTCATAGTCTATCTCAGACCCAGTGGCCTGAAAAACATGCCAGGTGGGTATGTATGTGTGCCCAAAATTCTGAGAGGAGCATTTAGAAAGGAATCCAACATGGCCATCTCCAGTGATAGGGGAGTGATTTCTCACTTTCTCTCTTTCTCTCGCTTTCTCCAGCAAGCACACACGTCCTAAAACTAAAACAAAACCCAATTCTAAAATATAAGTTAGCTCCTAGGTAGATTCAGGTTTAAATATTTATCTAATATCTATTGCTTATTCCTATGCTAGAAACTTTAATAAATGTCTTCTGAATGGTCCCAGCACTCCTCTGTGAAAGATAGTAATAAAGATTTTGAAAAAAAATGAGTTAAGATCAAATAACACTCAAATTTAGGAACTAAACAGAATTTTTTAAACTCCAAATCTAGTTTTACTATGTCAATTCCCTTAAAATATCTAAATGTCTGATCATTTAATTGTTATTAGTCCCATGTAATTTCATATCTTCATATCTTCCCACCTATATGAGCCTTAGGAAATTTAGTTAAATATATATTTAGATAGATAGATAGATAGATAGATAGATAGATAGATAGATAGATAGAGGTAGGTAGAGTAAATTCATTAAATATTTAACTGTATATCTATTTTGCCAAGAGGTGACTTAGAAATTAATGTGAATTGCCCTTAAAGCTTAAAAACAGTTATGATGCATTTTTGCATAGGGAAACAGAAAAAAAAGTCATGGTTTTTCCGACAGCACAATGTTTTGTTACTCTCTGGCACCAGAATGAAGACTATGCAATAGGTGTTCCAAAAATACCATTGGATTGTTTGTTTTGGAAAGACCCAGCATGGGGCTTTGCTTTTGATCTTACTATTGGTTTGATTTGAGTCTCTACTAATCAGTCAACCTAAGTGTCACAGAATCACCAACAGAACCAAGTACGACTCCTTCTGTGTAGTAAATGTTCTGCGAATATTTACTGCTCAAAAATATCAATAACTTTAATATTTTTTCGCAACTTATTATCAGTGGACTTTTATGACACTCTATAAGGTGATACTAATTTCACCACCCAACCTTATTTCCACTCTTCTCTGGAACAGTCTTTATATCAGTCACTTTTCTTTTCCATCCACATAGCTTGCTCGTTTCCATCTCAATGATATTCTTCATTTCCTGGGAATCATTTTGTTTCTATCTTACGCTTCTAAAGGAAAGGCACAGAACAAGTCCTAACTTTCTCAAAAAGCCTTCCTGGACTTTGTTGATCTGCTCCTTTGCTATAATCGCCCAGGGTAAATTGCTTTATACCTTGCTTTACCCTTTCACTTTACAGGATCATGTATTATTTGCTGTTGACGGTTAGTTGAGATTAGCAAGGACGTGTGGCGCAACCAGCATTTGTTAGGGCCGGAGTGAGGCAACCGCTGGCATTACAAAGCATAGCTCATAATTAATGATTTTCTTTGAGTATACTGAGATGTTTTGAAAGAGAAGATTCATCATGTCAACATGGCATAGTAAATATTAAGAAAGAGGGCTGTGTGAAATATCCTCAGAGTAGGGAGGAGACAAATTCAACTCCGCCAGGGTTTTCAGAGAAGGCTTCCCTGAAGACTTGTCATTTCAGCTTAGTGTCTGCAGTCTCAGCAGAGGCCTGGCCATTTGTGTATGGGATAGCACACTGAAAAGCAAGATGGGTAGAACCGCAAGTATTAATAGTTTGCTTCCTTTTTCCAACCTCATTCAGCATTTTTCATTGTCTCTATCTCACAGTACTTATCACCAGGGCTAAAAATCCAATAATGGACAAGTGAAAAATGGGAAAGTAAAATGTTTTTATACTTGATTAATATAATACTAAAAATCAATGACCAAGTAATAAAACCATGCCACCATGTAGGCATGTGTAGCTCACGAGGCCAGCAGGTGGAGCAATGGTTAAAGCGCTAGACTCCCATACAGCCAACGGTGGTTCAGATCCCAGATAGAAACTCATGCTACATACGTGTATGTGTGTGCCCAGGACCAGCAGTTAGCGTAATGGCTATGTCACTGGACTCTCATGTAGTTGACCGCAGTTCCAGTCCCGGACCCAGTGGCTTAAACTCACGCCAGGCACGTGTGGTGTGCGTGCGTGCACAAGATCCCAAGAGGAGAAAGGAGGAGAAGGGATTGCGGTGTGGCCATCTCCCTTGGGGGTGATTTCTCGCTTTCTGTCTGTGTTTCTCTGTCTTTCTGGTGAGCGCATTATAGCCAAACCTCCCCCCCCCAAAAAAAAAGGGATTGTGGCATGGTATGGTCATCACCTATGGGGTGATTTTCTCTCTCTCTCTCTCTCTCTCTTTGTCTTTCCAGTGAGTGCACACACCTTGGAGCAAAAATCTCTTCTAAAAAAAAGAAATGTGTGTCTTCCAATTTCAAGTACATTCAACCAGTTCTATTCCATTTTAAAGGATATTCAGATGGCATGCAATCTCTCTCTCAGGGATATATTTTGATGTTTATACCTTCTGAGAAAATATGGAAAGATATTACATTCTAGCTTTCAAATAAGGAATTACTGTTAATTAAGAAAGCAGATGACACATTTAATTTACTGTCACAGTAAAACCCATATTTCTCATATTATTCTCATTTAAATTATAAAAAGTTGATACTTCATTAACATGTGTTGACAGAACATTCTCACCTAGAAGTTACAATATTAAAATCTGCAACCTAGTTTATATCTGTATACTATCTTTGAGTCTCACCAGGCTGAAGATTCTCTACTGCAAAGATGCTTAGAATGGAAACATTTTTACAAAACTTGATTGCAGGGTAGAGAATCCATGATACATACTGTGTCATTTATGGGAACCTCAGAAAGCATAGGAGGGTAATGTACCTTCTACTGCTTGGGTAATGGTTTCTAAAACGTTCCGATCTTAAATCTTTTTTTTTCTTTCATGACTATAAGAGAATTAGAATGACAGAAAAGAGACACTAGTAATTTTTATAAAAAATAATCTTCCTTCTCTATCTTTCTTTTTTCCGTTTTTCTTTACCTCCCTCTTTCCTTTCTCTCCCCTCTTTTTTCCCTTCCTTTCTCTTACTCTTCTTTTTCACTCCTATATATTCTTTCTTTCTCCAAGAAGTTTTTCTACATAATCATAAAAATACTTGGTAGAGGAAGGGTGTAAAAAAAGTAAACATCATGTCTAAAGAAATGATGGAGAACCACAGAGGCAAATTACACTTAAAAATATTTCCCCCCAATTTTTTTTTTGACAGGTTTTTTGCTATAGGGTGTGTGTGCTAGCCAGAAAGACAGAGAGAGAAAGAAAGACAGAAAGTGAGAAATCAC
>NW_006159915.1:1736057-1793071 GCF_000334495.1 Tupaia belangeri chinensis
AGTTTAACCCACCAGGTCCGGGCCTCGAACTACGGTTGGCTACATGGGAGCTCGGCGACATAGCCATTACACCAACTGCTGGTCCCTCCCCCAGATATTTTATATCTCCCTTTATGTTAGTTTTTAAAATTACATCTTACTTGTCTAAAGTAGTAGGGGCTTGATTTGATTGTTGCAAATGATATTCTCACAGAGACAGAAATGCTTAGGAAAAGCAGCAAAATGAAAATAACTGCAATTCTTTCCATGCCCTGCCCTGTTCAGGTAACTGGTTTTCCCTTGGAAAACGTTTTAGGCTCAAAGGCAACTTGCTGGGGTGTTTGTGTAATACTAACATTGCGGCTTGTAAAGGTCCATGATAGTTCCTATAGTACTCAATAAAATAAATCATGCTTTTCCCTTTTTTCCAAACTCTCATAAGCTATTATGAGGGTCAGTGGGAAGCCCACTTCACACGTGGAGCTTCCCGAGCCAAGAGCAGAGTTAATTGGGAGTATGGTCCCTATCCCAGAATCCCACAATAGTACCCTAAAACATCTGAAAACACTTACATGTGTATTCACAGCAATAAAGTAAAATAAAATAAAATGAATCTTTAAGAATTAACTGTGACCATAGCAACACAGCTGTCTTGCTGATTTGCAAAATCAATTTCACAAAGCGAGCCAGTAATCCTTAGGCCCACTTCCATATTTAACCAGTTAAATTTCCATGGATTCAAGTTTCATCCTTTAGCTTATTGAAGGATTTAGGTGATTGCCTGAGAGTCTCTAAACTGGAAAACCGGAGACTGTCATCCAAAGCAGTCCCTAAAGGCTGTATGTTCATGTATTTAAAGAGTATATCAAAGCTCTCTCTGTTGGTGTTTTGTCACAGTCTCCAATAATCTTGCTGGTTTTCTTTGAAACAAGCAAAGCTAGGTTTTGTTTGTCAGTCTTCCTTTTATCCTAAATTAGTAACATTCAGCATATGAAAGTTGGCTAGTCACCATTTCTGTTTTTGAACTCTTACATTTTAAACACTCTAATGCACAAGATAAACAAGGCAAAAACTTACGACAAGTCCCGATTTTTTTTTGGCGCACAATATTCCACATATGCCACAAAGAAGAAACTGCAAAGGAAAAGAAAAACAATGATTCCACATTCCGAGATGGAAGAACGCTTACATTTTAGCTCATAGTTCATTCATGATGCTTGCTCCAGGAAAACTTGAATATCTTAAATTCCCATCAAAAGATGAAAAAGAAAATACCTCCTCTTAGGTAAAGTATAAAAATGCCAATATAAAATTTATGTGTTGCAACCGATACAGGTAATTGTGGAATTTAAGCAAAATTGCATCAATTTTAGTATCAGACAAAACTAGAAGTAAATGAATTTAGAGTATTCAAATCCTCCAATTTCCATTCACTATTTTCTTATACCTTCCTGCACATTCTGAGGGAAAAGTAGTGACACATTCATTCATGCTAAATACTGGACCTCAGTGGGTTATATGATGAGTTGTGGAAACTAGCTCTAATAAGATGAAGTAACATGAAGATCTCTATGGTGACATTGTTTGTATTTCTCATAACGGTACAATGGCTATCACTTTAATCTACCAAGAAGGTTTTCCTTGTGGATGTGATGAAAGAATACATGAGCATAAAGTTATTGAAGGTGGGGCTGGCAGGTGGCATGGTAGTTAGGGTGCTGAACTTCCATGTGGTTGACCACAGTTACACCAAATCACCTATCAAGACAAATTATGAAATATTTTGGTGATCATAAGAAAGTAAATTGTTTAATTTGGGCAGAAATATTTAAGGTCATTTTAGAGCACATTTTCGTGTATTTCTGACTTGAGCTAAACCATATTTATAAAATAATAAACGGATTAATAAGTCATAAGCCAGCTAAAGTCCTTCAGAGATGCAAAGAAAATTTATTTCCTTTTGATTTTTAAAGACAATTTTGCTATAATATAGCTAGCTTCACCTAAGTACTTAATGTCTGATGGCTTTTTAAAAACACATATTTAAAAATATTAACAAGGATCATCTAAAATAATATGCATGTGAAAACCAACAAGAAAATTTGGTGAAAAATTGGATAAGGGAATTTTTGCAAGGGAACTTTCCCTATAAAAGAGAAAAATATCTATAAAGCAGATAGTGGTGAAGTAAGATCAGGGAATACAGGATATATAAGAATTTGACACATAAGTTGGATGACTTTTCAAATAAATGGGGAAAGGGTCAGGATAATTTAACAGAGTTAGGATGATTTATTAACTTTCCTAACTTCATACCTCAAAATTAACATGAAATAGTTTAAATATTTTAATCTCTAAAAATTTATAAATGTAAAGAAAATATAAAACAAAAAATCATAAATGCAATAGGAGACAACAAAATTAAATATTTATATAATTTAAAAAGAGTAGGAAGGCTTGTCTAAATATAGCACAGTCATAGACCAATGTAGAAAGCGCTTATAAATATTAATAGAAAAATTGTTATTTTGATAGACAAAATATTGCAACTTTCAAAGGCAAAAAAGTTAAATCAAAATTATATTAGGAAAGTATCTGATGGATAGAGTCAAGATACTCTCTAAAATAGACCTGACAAAATATTTTTAGTATATAGAACCATGAGAAGACAGAAACTCAGAACTTTAGAAAATTCGGATATTTGCATAGATTTCTAAAGCCTTAAAAAAACTACTGCTGAGTGATCATTTCTTACTACCCTCTGTGTCCTAGGTATGAATGACCTTGTCCTTATATGGATGCTTTCCTACAGATCCTGTATCAGATCTTCAGGGCTGTGCTCAAAAATTCCAGTTTGGACCAATCTGTACCTTATAGTATTTCAAGCTTCAGGTCAAAGCCCAAGCATGCTGTCCTTTTTAAGTTTCCCTAACACATTATTCATCCTCAAAATCTATTATTCACCCAAAACCCATTCTTGAAATAATTTGAATAGTGTCATTTAGTGTTCCTTAGATCTGTCTTGAAATCTATAAACATTGCCATTATTTATTTACAGTAAAGCCCCTAGGAGACCTCAGTGTTCTCCATCCCAGACACTTGGTTGAAAGATCTAGGTGACAATAAAGTTGCTACCTTCTATTTCTCACTTCACCTGTATTGGGCTAAGAAATGGGAGTTCCAGGCTTCGGATAAGAAAGATATTCCCAGTATCTTTTACTCTTCTTCCACTCTCCTTTAACCCTTTACTGGCGTATAAATAGTTCCAACTCTTACTTCCATTAGCATATGAAAAATCCAGGACAAGCCATGGTGGCATATTCTGCTAGAACAGGGTGTCCACAGGAAGATGCTATGTCCACAGGCTGGGATCAAATGGGACACCCAGGTTCAATTGTCATTCCAACATAAAAATGAGGCATGGTGGCTTGCTCTGTAATCTGAGCTATGTGGGAGGCTGAAGCAGGAGGGTCATGAATTTGAGGCTGTCCTGGGCAACATAGCAAGACCCTGTCTAAAAAAGAGCTAAAGTGCAGTAATATAATTGGGTTCACATGAGGAGGTCCTGGGTTCACATCCTGGGATCTTGGGACCTCCCTGTGCACACCAGGAAAATGCACATGTGCCCATGATCCAGGTTGGTGAGGAAGAAATAAATAAATAAATAAACTTTAAAAAAAAAAGAGTCAGGTGTTGTGACTACCTCTCATCCCTTTAGGACGGTGAGGCAGGAAGACCATAGCACTGCAAGACTGTGAGACTTGCCTTTGAAAACAAAACAAAATAATACAAAACAAAACACACATACACACACAATTAGAAGAAAGCTGTAATCTAATCATTAAAAGTAGACTCATGTAACAAAAAATATATATAATCATGAAATTTCTAGACATGATCTAAGAGATCTTGGCTGAAATTTAGACATTAGAGTTTACAGAGCAGAGAATAAAAAAGGTCCCCCGAAGTAATACATTTTGTCTTTTACTTCCTTGGTTATCTTTATTTACTCCAAATCCTACTGCTAAAAAGGCTCTTAAAAGACACCTAAGTGTCGAGAAACTGATGACTATATTGAAAAACTGTGGCACATATATACTATGGAATATAATTCAGTTATAAGAAACAATGAAACACTATTGTTTGATTCAAAGTGGATGAATAAAGAAAAGCTAAGGTGAAGTGATGTGAGCCAGACTTTGAAAGATACACTCTATATATCCCCATTCAATATATGCCAAATGTCTGCCATCTGGCAGAAATGCAAAGATCTGATAGTAGAGAGGATAATTGTAGATCTTCAAGGGAGGGAAGTGGGCGGTACACAGTGGACGGTTAACTGTTAAGCTATAGGGTAGGTCTTGCTACAATATTTCAAAGTACTTTTCTATTCAACATAACTTTGTCCAGGACACAAAGTACCTACCAACATTATGGAAATTACAGAAGGAGTAAAAAACAAGTGAGTTACAAAGGGTAAAGCTTATAGCTGGCTAAATATAGAGAAAGAGGAGAGAGAGATAGAGAGAGAGCCTGAATGGGATATACTGTATAATTTTAGATGAGAAAATATAATTTTGTCTCTTAGAAATGGGTTCTTTAAATTCAGGAGGGTTATTTGCTTTGTTCATACTGTGAAGTGATATAAATTAAGTGATCCAATGACAGGACATCACGTGCTACTCTATGAAATTAAAGTCATTAGTCCTTCAAGTGGGATTCATTTGATATCAACTTAGATTAGATTC
Organism: Tupaia belangeri chinensis; assembly: GCF_000334495.1. Lineage (NCBI taxonomy): Eukaryota > Metazoa > Chordata > Mammalia > Scandentia > Tupaiidae > Tupaia > Tupaia belangeri. The sequence continues at coordinate 1,740,785 of NW_006159915.1, forward strand.
CATAGATAACTAGGGTTGTAACTCACTGGACGAAATGGAGCTATGATGAAAATAGCATTCTGGATCATGAGTGGGTTTTATTTATGAAAGGCTATTGGAAATTTCTGCTTTTGTTTATGTTACAGAAAGATGTAGATGTCATCTTTATACTAGCAACAAGAATAAAATGAAAAACCAAAGAATAACTTTTCTAGAGCTCATCAAAGAGCTAAGGTTCCAAGGCATTGAAACGACCTCAGTTCAGAGCGACACGTTTTCTCCAGGGAGAACCTGGAAAGTCTGACACAAAATGTGTCACCTGTTGCAGAGCATAGGAGGAAGAGATACTGGTCATCATAGAAGTGCGTGTGTGTGTGTGTGTGTGTGTGTGTGTGCCCGTGAGCGTGTACACGTGAGGGTGAAGAGCTCTGCTCTTTCCTTGGATTTTTACTTTTATTATTTATTTATTTATTTGGAGAGGTTTTTGCTATAGGGCGCATGTGCTTGCCAGACAGACAGAGAGAGAGAGACAGAAAGTGAGAAATCACCCCCTACGGGAAATGGCCTCGCCGCAATTCCTTCTCCTCCATTCTCCTCTCAGGATCTTGGGCATGCGTGCACATGTGCCCGGTGTGAGTTTTAAGCTACTGGATCCGGGACTCCAACTGCGGTCAACTACATGGGAGTCCAGCGACATAGCCATTATGTTAACTGCTGGTGCCCTTGGACCTACACTTTTATGAAGCAAAGCCTGAAACCCTTTTATTCCCAGGGCACATATGAATACAGATGGGTACTGTAACTAGAGAAAAAGTAGAAGAAAACTTTCTGTACACAGAGGGAGAGGCAGGAATTCATCTTGGGTCTAACATCCTATGACTATACTAAATAAAGGTCATTAATCATTGGGGCACAGTCAGAGTCTCCCATCCAAGATCCACCACGTTGCAAGCAGAGTTTGGCTGTCAAGGGAGGAGGGTGCAGACACTAAGAAAATCTCCAGAGGCTAGTTACACAGGGATTTCCTCAGCTGAAACTGGTCTTGGACAACAAAGAACCATCTCCAATACCCACTTGCCCTTCACCATGAACTTAGCAGGTGGGAATAAGTGACAGAAGACTCTTGATGAGAGGAGGTAAGGGCATGAGAAGAGAACCTTCTCTGTGGGAGGTGAGTAGAGACTCAAACTGAAGTTGAGGCACTAACACTGAACAAAATTCTCCAACACCTCAACTCCTACCTGGGACACAGGAACCACAGCCTAGAACTAGAGGAATTGGAATACTGTGGTATCCTAAAGACAACCATAGAAGCAATAAAGTTTAATATCTCACCAGAATGACTGCTCCTCTCACAGTAATAACCTGAAAGACATTAAGATAAAATACTCAAAACTTTCTGAAAAACAATGACTTTGAACTTTGAGCTGTACATCTAGCCAAACTCTCATTCACACGAGAAATAAAAAGAAAGCCATGTTCCCTTTGGCCATGAACATGTCTGTAGACCAAATTCTGATCCTCCAAAACATACCCATGTTTTAATCTTCCAGAGCCTGGGAATGTTATCTGATGTGGCATGCGTGTGCATATGTAGACACACAGCTTTGCAGATGTAATTAAATTAAGGGTCTAGAGTTGGGGAGATTATTGTGGATTATTCAGTGATGCCCTAAATGTAATCAGAATGGTTTTGAAGAAGGAGACAAGGTCAAAAGAGGCAGAAAACTATGTGGTGACCAAACCAAAATCAGAGAAGACGATGTAGGATGATACTACATTGTTAGTTTTAAAGATGGAGGAAGAGAGGCATGGAGGATATAGGTGGCCTCTGTAAGCTAGAGAGATCAAGAGAATGGATTTGCCCCAGAGCCTCCAAAAGAAATGCATCCATTTAGATGTCTAACCTCTAGAAATTCCAGAAAATAAGATATGTTGCTTTACGTCACTAAATTTGTGGTAATTTCTTACAGATGCAATAGGAACCTAATATAGGCTCCAAACATTATTGCACATGAAATTCTCTAAAAGAATTACCAGAGTTATTCTTCAGGACAACAAATAGAGGAAGAAATGAGATAAGAAAGGAATGTAATGGGACCAGTAGAATGGCGTAATGATTACGTTGTTGGATTCCCACATAGTCGACCATGGTTTGAGACCCAGACCTGGCAACTTAAAACTCATGCTGAGTGCTTGTGAGTGTGTGCACAAAATCCTGAGAGGTAAATGGAGGAGAAGGAATTATGGTGTGTCCATCCCCCTAGGGGGGTGATTTCTCACTTTCTGTCTCTCTTTCTCTCCAGTGAACAATGCCACAGAGCAAAAATCTTCATTAAAAAAGAAAAAAAGAAAGGATTGTAATAGCAAAAACAAACAAACAAACAAACAAACAAAAGCAATACATCTTTTTAAAAAAAGAATTATCTTATTTACTTAATTTATTTGTTTTAATTTGCTCACAGAGAGACAGAGTGAGAGAGAGAAAAAGTGAGAAAGCATGCTGCCAGGTCCAGGACTTGAACCGTGCTTGGTCATGTGGAAGTCCAGTGCACTTAATCACCACGCCAACCTGCCAGTGCCAGCAATACATCTTTTAAATGTAAAAGTATTTATTGGAAAAATTAATTTGTGTGTAGAATGAATATCCCAGGTGCTCTTGGCATGAGATATGTGTATTGGGAATACAGAAGATGTAAGTAAAATATTCTAAGATTTTTGTATTATTTAGGAGACTAACAGAAATTAACCGAAAAATAGAACTTTAAATTTGTCCATTAAAAACCAGCTGGTGATGTGGTGTTTAGGGAAGCTGGATCCCACATGGCTGACTACGTGGATTGAGTCCCAGAGCCAGTGACTTGAAAAATAAGCTGGACGTGTGCCCATGAATGCCCATAATCCTGAGAGCAGAATGAAGGAGAAGAGATTGCAGCCTGGCCATATCCTATGGGGAGTGCTTTCTCACTTTCTCTCTATCTCTATCTCACTCCAGCAAGTGCATACATCCTATAGCAAATTAACAACCACACACACACACACACACATACACACACACACAAACAACTGTACATTAAATTATAGAAGAAAAGAAAAATAAAGAGAAAAATACAATAATAATAAAAATCAAATCAACAGATGTCAGGAAGGTAAAGTGAAAGGAAACCAAGTGAAACTCTAAGATAAATTGATAAAAATAATTCTAAAAATATAACCAATTAGGTTAAATGTAAATGTATTCAATTGTATAACAAGAGAAAAAACTGAAAGAGATCAGAAAAGGGTTTTGTTAAAAGTTTACACAAATTAGTGAAAACTTCTATTTTCCTTACTGGTTTCTCTCTCTCTTTCTCTCTCGGCCCTGATCTTGGTGCTAGTTCATTTCCTTATTAGCATATTCATTTCACTTTAAGAGGTTTATTTTGGGAAAAAAAGAAACTAAGATTAAAATAGGCTATGTTTGAATTATATAATATGAAATTTTGGAACTGGCCCCATGGTTAGTTGTTAAGAGTTGAATCTGATATTACCAACCACGGGATTTGAATCCCAGCTCCAGGGGCTTGAAAAACATGCCAGGTGTATGTGTGTGCATGCCCCAAATCCCAACAGAATGGAGAAACGGAGAAGGATTTGCAGCACTACCATACCCCATAGGAGCGTCTTCTCATTTTGTCTCTCTCTCTGGCAAAATTTAAAGTAAAAAAGCAAGCTAAAAACAAACAAAATCCAGAAAATGTTGAAACCATAACATATTTGGAAGTAGCTCAAGAGAGCAAGCAAGCTTGGACTGATGGGAGTACAAAAGATGATAAGCTAATCCTATTTTAAGACAGCTTATTAAAATATTTTTCCACATAACAGTTAAACATTTTAGATGAAACAATTTTCATTGAAATTCACTATTATAAAATAGAAATTGTGCCATTTCCCCCTCCAGAGAATAGGCTGAACCACAATTTGAATCTAATACTTGAATAACTTTTAATAATCTGTACAATTTCATAAGTTGAAATTCAACGAATTCGTTCTTTAAAAATGTGTAGAGAGAGTATGTATGGTGGTCTCAACTGGGCTGGCCTGAAGTGTATATCATGCTGGGTGAAGTCTCTTCACAATCTAAATGATGCATAGCGATTTGATGTAGGAATAATAATAAAAATATATATTAAAAAAAGAATACACAAAAGTTAAATGTGAAGAATTGGTTAGAAAGAACTTAGTCATTTAAATAATGTATTTATTCTGGGCTGGATTAAAAGTTGTACGGCTGGAGCCAGCAGATGATATAGCGCTTACAATGCTGGACTCCCACATGGCCGACCACTGTGAGTTCTGGACTGAAGGCTTGAGCATCACAGTCAAGTGCGTGTGTGTGCCCAAGATCCCAGGAGGAGAATGAAGGAGAAGGGATTGAGGCATGCCCATCTTCCTTGGGGGCAATTTCTTACTTTCCTTCTCACTGTCTCTATGTGTCTCTCTCTCCGGTGAGCACATGTGCTCTAAGGCAAATATCTCTAAAAAAAAAGTTGTATGGCTTGTTTTGCAGCACTAGCTATTAAATATTTTTATTCTACTTCAATTACCTTTTAGTTAAGAAATGATAATTACAGAGTCTCTTAAAAGGGTCATTCCATAGTTTAGAACAAAAAAAGCAGTTTACGTATTTCTTGATATTGTATGGACATGACTGTGATTTACTTACAAGAATCCCTGGCTGGACTCATACAGATGCCCTCTCTGTTGTGAGATTGCTTTCATCTGAGATCCCATTTCCCTAATAACTCCTTTATGAATTATCCAAATAAAATGGGGGAAGTTTACCAAGTTGGAAATCCTACCTGAAGGCAGTGGTTTTCATATTAATTTCTAAAATTTATGATATCTTGACCAAATAAAAATTAAAATTCCCAAAGTAGGGCTCAGGCATCAGAAATTTTAAACCTTTTCTTAATTTTAATTTTAATTGTTTTTATTGTCAGGAGATGCACATGCTTGCCAGAAAGAAAAATAAAGAGAAAGCACCCCTCACTGGGGTACAGTCACAATGAAACCCCTTTTCCTTCATTTCTCCATCTCATCAGGATTTGGGGCTTGCATGAACATACATGCAGCATGTTTCTCAAGCTTCTGGGGCTTGGTACTCCCCTGAGGTTGACCTTGTGGGATCCAGCTCTCTATGCTCTGTATTATGGGGCCAGCCTAGAATTTGTAAATCTTTACAGGTGATTCCAGTGTACAGGCCAGGTCTAAAACCACTGCTCTAAATATTGCAGAATGGTTATTCACTGGTGAATAGGGCTCTCCACTGAAGTACTGAAGTTCTTAATTATTCTCAGTGAGATATTGACAAACATGCAAGCCAAATAAAATGCTCTTCAAGGGAGAAATATAAGTTCTTTTTTATCACCTAAGGTCAAAGAGTGAAAGTTATTTGGTCTCTAGTGACTCTTAGATATCATTGATTTTTATCATCTTTTAATTTATTCAACCCAGTACCTTTCATTACTGCTAATAGATTTCTCCCCTAAGCCTTTATCTTTTCTAAACTTTCTTCACAGTATTTATATTTTGCTTTAGTTAACTAGATCAAAAATTGTACTCGATACACTATTATTTGGAAGAATTTGACTAATTCTGCATTGAGAATTGATAAAATAGGCATAAGAAAATCAGGTATATAGATAACTATCATTGTAGAAAAATATTGAAAGGAAATAGACTGAAATTAAATAAGAGTAATAGTAAGAAAGCAAACAACTGACTGAATTAAAATATGGGCATAAGATCTGAACAGACTGCAAGGAAAGTGGATATACAACAGACAAACACAAGGAAAGATAATCAAATTATTTGTCATTAAGGAATTACACATTTCAACAGCAATGAAATACATGCCTATTAAGAATGGTTAAAATAAAACCAAATAAACAACAGAAATCCCCCCAAAACTGATGATGCCATTTGCTGGTGATATGGATCAACAGGAATGTTTTTTCATTGCTTAAAGAAAAATGGTATAGCCACTTCGGAAAAATGGCACTTTATTACAAAGCTAAATACAGTCTCCCCGTATGACCTAACAATTGCACTTTTTGGTATTTACCCAACTAATTGTGTTATACAGCTTTGTTCATCATCGACAACAACTGGAAGCAATGAAGATAGGCAACAGACAAACTGCATTACATTCAAGCAATGCAATAATATTCATTGATAAAAAGGAATCAAACCCTGTTTACACAGTGGAAATAAAAAAGGAATCAAAGACATGACTGAAATTTAAATGTATTATTTAGATGAAAAAAGTTAGTTTGAGAAGGCTCTGTGCCATCTAATTCTAGTTCTTAGACATTCTGAAAAAGGTAAACAATGTTGATAGTATATACCCATGATTGGATGTATCGAAGATGGCAATGATGGTCAATGTCACCACTTATACTAGACACTGCAATAAAATTAGTAGACTACGTATTTGGAAAATATCATTGTATTTAGATAATAGCAATGAAGTATGAAATATCCAAAGAATCATCTCTAAAATTTACTGCAAAAAATAAGGTAAGGTTGGGACCCAGATGGAGTAGTAGTTACATCACTGGACTCCCACATAGTCAACCATGGTTCAGGCTTTGGACTCAACAGCTTAAAACTCACACTGAGTGCATGTGCGTGCATGCCAATAATCCTGGGAGGAGAATGGAGGAGAAGGGGCTGCAGTGTGACCATCCCTTCGGATGGTGATTTCTCACTTTCTGTCTCTCTAGTGAGTGCATGCACCCTGTAGCAAAAATCTCTAAAATAATAAATAAATAAACACAGTAAGGTACACATTAACATATGAAATAATATATAATAGTATATGAAAAGTAATATTCATGTATACAGATAGTATGTGTATTATTAGAAGCTATAATAGAAAAAATCCTATTTTTAACAAAAAAATTATATTCAATACTTAAAAGTAAATATTATAATACAAGAGTAAACCAATAAGGAAAAAACTTAAAACATTAATGAGGAACATAATAATAGATTTGTACAAATAAAAAATGTATATATAACATGATTGATAGCTATGGTCTGAATATTTGTGAATACGCTAAGTGCCCTTATAAAAGAGGCATAGAGAGCTTTTTTGTCCCTTCAGCCTTGTGATGACACAGCTAGAAAATGCCTTCTTTGAAGCCAAGAGTGAGCCCTCACCAAATACGGAATCTGCTGGTGTCTTGATCTTAGACTTTCCAACCTTCAAGATCGTGAATAATAAAACTATATTACTTATAAATTACCCAGTCTAAGATATTTTTTAAAACAGTCAAATGGACTAAGATAATGATCTTAGAAAGATTTAACATCAAGGTTATGCAAAAAGTTTTATCCTAATTTGTCAATTTAACATAATTCAATAAAAACACCAAAAGAATACTTTCTTTCTTTGCTATAGGGTCCATGCACTTGCTGGAAAGACAGAGAAATAGAGAGCGAGAAATCATCCTTTGGGGGAATTTCCATGCTACAATCCCTTTTCCTCCATTCTCCTCTCAGGACTTTGGGCACGCACGCACATGTGACCAGCATGAGTTTCAAGCCACCAGGTCTGGGACTCAAATTGTGGTCAACCCCATGGGAGTCCAGCGATGGAAACATTCTGCCATCTGCTGGTCCCAAGGATCCATTTTCTAAATTAGAAAACTGATTAAAAAATTATTTTGAAGGAAAAAAATATTTTTCAGTGGAAAGGTCAGAAGAAAACTCTGATAAAGATGAGCAATGAGGCTGAATGTTAACATATTATAAAACACAACAATTAAATGGAGTGCGTATTTATTTGGAAGAAAATGAAATTAGATCTACACTTTATATCGAGTTGTCACACAGTTTTACATACAAAAATGTATCGTGAGTTTTTCCAACAACCCAGTATAATATTAGGATAATATCTGAATGGGCGAAGGATTTAATTTAAAAACAAAAACTGTAACATTTCAAGAAATAGAATTTCCTCATTACTTCAAAATGGCAAATATCTTGTACCTATGACTAATAATCCATAAGATAAGATTGATGTATTCCATAAAAGAAAAGCAAGAAAATAAATCTTGCATTAATAAAAGTTATCATAAGTAGCCCAGCCCTGGTGGCACTGGCAGTGAAGCACTTTTTGGCTGTGCTGGAAACCAAGTGGAGGACCAGGGTTTCAGATCCCTGGGTGACCTGAAACATGTCTAATGCACACATGCATGCCAATGATCCTGTTTGGTTGAAATCGTTTTCTCTAATTTTTTGTCCTGTCCTGTTAATCTTTTCATTGAATAAAATACAGTTAACTCTCCCCCCAAGCATGTATGCATGCACCCCCAGAGTGTTTTTCAAGCTGTTGCACCAGAACTAAAACCCGAATCAACCATATGGGATCCAGCTTCTACACAGCACTCAACCACTGTGCTAAGGGGCTTGCTCTTGTTGTATTTACTTTTGAGTTATATATAGGTGTCACCTATTCAAAATGTTTAACAAGTGTTTTGGTCAATGCAAGATCATTATGCATATATTAGGGCAAAATAGTCCATCTAGATTCATCCTTACTAGTGAATGACTCATAGTTCCATACTCCCTGTGGACATTTAAAAAATTCTAATAAAAACTCCCTAGTAGGTTCTCAGAGTGTGTGTTTGGAAAAGGGGGAGTGGCAGCCCATATGTTTGGGATCAAGGAGCTCTGTTAGTGTTTATTATATCACAATACTAAGGTTATCTTTTCCTACTTATTTTCAAGGTTAGTTTTGCACATTGATTGGATTGAAATTAGAATCAGCTAAGGTCAGATCTTCCAGGCACACATCCAAAAGTGCCACAGAGTCGTTTATAAGAATTGAGTACAGTCATTGAAATAAACGAAGCTTATCCTGGAGATTTGAGGTGAAAGGCTGAGTGTGGTTTTCTTCTCAGTAAATATCCCAGCACAAACTACCACATGTTAAAGCAGATGAAACTTAGCCTTCAATGACCACCATATTTCATCTTTATTGAGAAAGGATTTTGTAGTTCCACACATTCATAATAGTGGCTAAAATTAAGTTCTCTTTTTTGCAAAGCATTTCGATTGCCTCAACCTGTCAGGAAAAAAAAAAAAAAAGGTCATTGAAAATGGGAGTATTGCTCCTTGATAGACAAGCTAATGAAGAAAAGAAATCATGGAGCTAAGAAATAGTTTTGAACCTCATATGAACTTCTGTCTACAACAATGAAATTATATGTGTTATTTCATTTACCAGGAATGACATTGTTGGAGTGACAGATCATCTATTTGTCATATCTAGCTTTGTCATAGCTCTTCTGAACATTTCAACAAAGCTGCTGTTGAAATGACATTTTTAATAACATAATGAAACTTCAAACTAAATGAATGAATTAGTAGATGAATGAGTCTTTTTAAAGTATGCATCAGGGAGGAGCAAAAATTAATTTCAGCCAATTCAAAGACTTGTAACTGGGTACAATTAATCTTTTCATTGAATAAAATTCAGTTAACCTTTTGAAATTTATTTTTCTGGAAACACTCATGATTAGTCAGATTAGGCTAATTCTTACCTCAATGGTTACATTTAAAAATAATTTGAATGGTGTTCACATTTTAAGTGCCATAGTCACTGCTGTGTGGATTTTGGGAGATTCATTCTAAATCTTCAGATGCTCTTGAAATATCAAGAGACTTTTGTTCATAAGAGTTACTGAAAAAGACGTTACCTTGGCACTGAGTGGTGATGATTGCCAGAAGAGTTTTTGTTTTTGTTTTTAAATGTTTTTGCCACAGGACACCTTCACTTGCTGGGGAGAGGCAGAGAGAATGAGAGGGAAAATGAAAAATCACCTTCCAGAGGGTATGACCATGCCACAATCTCTTCTCCATTCTAATTCCTGGGAAGTGTTAAATCTTTTATGAATAGCTTCATCTAACTTCATGGCTTATATCACATTAATAATAATCTTGACTTTATGTACTTTGTTTGAAAATTTTCTAGTATCTCATTCAAAGTAAAGGGCGCTCTCTCCATTTGGGAACATTTGTTTTACACAATAACTTCATCTGAATATGAATCCATCTAATGTCAAAGAGCAAAATTCGCCCCAATGTACTGGAATTTAGTCTGTGTGTAAAAGCTGCCCAGGCTACTGGCCTTTTTCTTCTCCTAAGGTAGTCTTCGAGAATCTCCTTTTGGCTATTGTAACAATTAGCCCACTTTCACTCAGAGAGATGAAGAGACAAAGTATTGACAAGGATTTTTCAAAGAATGGCTCCTGCTTATCATTTTTATCAGAATGACATAGGGATTCTACATGCTTATTTTGGATAAGGTATTAAATTATCATTTTCTTCCTGAATACATTTATACCAGGGTCTGTTGTATACATAACTGAACTATGAAAACTAACAGATGGGAAAAAGCAAACTAGAATGAGGTGTCTGCATACTCCATGCAAACCAATGAGTTGCAGAACACTCTTTATAACTCACCTGAAATTTCCTGAGAAGGAAATGTCTTTTTGCCCCACATATTTATTTTGTTAATTCAAATTGGATTTAAAGGACAGAAAACATGTATACATCTTTCTAGGACAGAAGACAAGTATACATTTTTCTAGGACAGAAAACAAGTATACATCTTTCTAGGACCTGGTTAAATTTGATTGCCAAAGATCCCTAAAACCTTTGACAAGGTAAGTAGGAAGACTTTTAAATCAAATCTCGAAATGGGATATTAGAGAATTGTAAAACATTGAGTTGTGAGAAAAGTCATGACCTATTTTTGCATAGAAAAACAGAAAAGTATGCCATTACTTTAGTGACAATCTAATAGAAAAGTGATTATAAATTTCTTGTTGCCTCCAAGTAAATTTAGAATAAGATCTTATAAGAATGTGAAGCAGGCTGTTAAAACTAGCAGTTTCTGGGAACTTAATCTGAACAGTGAGATCTTTACCGACTAGATTCTGGAAGGAATCATTGTAATTGAAGTACAATAAAAGTCTAGATGATTTATGAACTTAAGCTAATAAAGAACACGGAGAAAATGCTGAGTTTCTGAATTGTTTAAGAATAGCTCTGAATGGTGGTTCTGAGCCTCATTGATTTATGTTATCAATGTGATAGCTTTCACCTTTCTCTGGATAAAATAATTTGAAACCCTTTTTTTTTGCCATTCACTGGTTCATTTATTCAACACTCAGCAGTTTTATTAGGTCAGTACAGTTCCACAGAGGACTTAACACTTGTATGTCTGTGTAATACATACTGTGTAATACATAATGCTACTTTAGTGAATCAAAAATAACTTATACTCTCAACCGAGTTGGACAATGAGTGCTGACTCTTAAAGAAGAAAATAGATTGAACCTGACAGGTCTGATATTTCCAGGAGTTAAGGTGTGCTTTTACTGACAAACCCACAAAGGTTGTAGGAATAAATACTGATGTGACCAAAATAAATAATTGGGAGGTATAAAAAACACTTGTTTATTGGCTTCGGAGAAAATATTAAACACTGCAGTCTACTGATACCCTTTAGTACAGTAATTATTAGCCTCACTGGAAGAAAATTTACATCATCCAGTCCCTTTATTTTAGCTCCTTTCAAATATCTCAAATGGAAATATTTGTCAAGTATTCTTTTGAAATAAATGATCAAATCTCTATGGTTTACTTTTTTTTTTTTTCAAAAGTTTGCAGTTCTTACTCTCTGGGTTCTCTCTCCCTGGCTATTTTGGGAAGGCTGTAAAAACATTTAAACATTTCTATTTTGGAGGTAGAGAAATTAAGATGCCAAGCAAATCCTGTAACAAGTCAGAGGCAGAAACTCATTGACAACTCAAACTTGAAATTTCCTAATCATAGCTTATTATGCTCTGAGTGTTTCTCATAAGAAACACCATGTCCCCAAATAGTCTTTTTAATAGACAAATCAGAAAATGTTCCCAGTGAAATGGTGTTTTGAGAGAAATCTCTCTGATGAGAGGGGCAGCTATGTAAATATACCTATCACCTTGCTTTAACCTTCCCCTAGAGATTTTTTTCTTTTTCTTGACAATTATCTTCTAAATACGCCTCAGACTTCCCACTGTATCTCTGCCTAGCTGTAGATGAAATTGAACATCACATAAATCCCTTTCTGTTGATTTCTTCGTACAATGAAAATATGTCTTCAAAGGAACAAGACTAGAACACAGAGGGGTATCAGAAGAAAGTTGATGAAGAAGTTGTAATATGTATCTCCTTCCGGGTGCATAATTCATCTGCACTGTAGGCCTGGTTCTATCCCACATCCTGTCTGGGATGCAGCACTGAGGATCCCAAGAGGACGTGAAACCTTAGGAGACAAAAGGCCAGAGGCCACTTCTGTGGTCATCTGCTTCCTACTGAAATCATCCTTTGGCATAGTCTGTGGATTATTTTAATAAAAATGATGATTCTTTTGGATTGAATTCAGAGTTCAGATTTACTTCTGATTTCGATCTATTAGGTTGTTGGGAAAGTCATGACGTTTTTTTCCCATGTTTTTCTATGCAAAAATGCATCATGACTTCCCCGACAACCCAATACCTATCTTTGTATAGACTCTTTCATCACAAAACTCAGAGAATCTGAGGTAAGATATACACAACAGGTCTGTTTTGGGCTGCGGGATGTGTATATTTCATAGAACGAAGCTACTACTATCAACACTTCTGTTCTTTGGCCTTTCTGGAACGTGAGAGTAGTCTAAGGCTTTCTATTATTTCTGGATCTCAGTGCTACATTCCAGAACAACAGAGAGGAGTTACATGGAAGTAGATTTCAATGCAATACTAAAAAAATGTTTCCAGTTAATAGCTGTGTCCTCACAGTAACCTGGGGTTCCTCATGACACAAACGAGGTCCCTTTACCTGAAAATGTTTGGCAAATGGATGAATGACAACCTCTTAGGGATGCAAAGGATTGGGTTGGTACAATTCTGACCAGAGGTTGAGTTAGAGCCCTGTGAAATGTACTGACATTCCGGCTGATGGTAATTTACCACATGCTAGATGCTTAGTTTTCAAAGAATTGGAGTTCAGTGACATACACGAGGCACTGCATAACCTGTCTCTAATGCAGCTGAAAACATTTTAGGCTCCTTTGGTGTCCTCAACTATTTATTGTTGTGAATATGAATTAGACAAGTCAATGTAGAACTATATTACTGTGCTAGTTAATAGAAGCTACTGAATATAGAAGGTCAGAAATAAAGTTTACTGTCACTGAAGAAACGGTCACACGATTTTTCCCTTTCTTTTAATTTAAGGTTAATAAGAGATGATGCTTGATGGTTTCTACTGTATAAAATTACAACAGGCATCCACCTACAGAGCTTATATTTTAGGTCACTTTTGAAAACCATTAAATGATTCATATGCTGTATAGCACTGTGAAAATTAGAAGAGCTAAAATGAAGTTTCACTGCTTTGCCCAGAACCTTAGCAAGAAGGAACTACTACTGCCTGATCCAGATTTAGAACCTAAAGGATTTCTTTATTCCTGCCTCCTCACCGTGGTTGTCTCTCTGGAACTAGGGATATCATAGGACAGTCCTACTATGGCTGGCAAAGTTTGTCGTTTTGGTGATTTTACTTTCTTTGCTTGCACCGCTTTAGGATTGGGTTGGGTTATAACAGTAATAATCATAACAATCTTAAATGTTTAGTGAAGTTTGGAGAAGGGAAATGTATTATCATAATCATAATAAACAATGGGCTGATATTTACTGAGCACTTGCTAGATACCAGGCTCTGAGCTGAATCTTTTGCATGCATTATCTAAATTAATTCCCATATGTCGTTTGAGAAAACTGCTTCTTAGACAAAATGTTTTCATATCGTACAAGAAGTAAGTGATGCAGCCGGTACTTGAACACCAGCCTTTATAACTTCAGAGGGAGAATTCACTTAGGATGTTCCAGTCGTGATTTTATCCCCATTCTCCCAATGTCTATTGCAGCGTTGCTTTCCTCTTTCTTTCTATTTTAGAGTATGCTCCTGGGACAGAGATTGAAATAAGACTTAAGTTTGATCTTTGACAGGAGGCTCTTTTGGTTGTGTGATAACAGACGTCAAAGACAGCTTGCCATCTGATGAAGATCAGACGGTGGTGGTTATGATGCAACCGGGCAGATGACATAAACGGGGCCTCATAGTGTGATGAGGGAGCACTTTCCTTGGAGAATATTGCATCCTAGTCTCGGAAGAAGTATTTTCCTACCACTTGGTGGCAGTAGCAACCAATTAATTTACAGGTTGTTTTGTTTTGTTTTGTTTTCCCCAAATTAACAACTAAAATACTAGTCCAATACTCTAGCTAGTAGTGATTTTTAAAAAGTCGTTCTCTCTTCAATTAATAAACCTTTCAGATAATACGTTTATTTTTTACTAGTTTTTCTCCTGTGTGTTATCATCATCATCATCTTGGGCCACAGTCAGCAGTGCTCTCCTGCCTCCCTTCAGTTAAGGTCTTTGGATTGCCCTTTAAAATAAAGCCTATACATAATGATAATAGCAGTGTCCTTCATTCAATCCTTATAACTTTAGAAAAACTTACTGTGTGGCTGAACAAAACAGAGCACTGACAGTTCAGAAAGAATGGGGGCTTATTCAACCAGAAGTGGAAGAAAACTTGACATCATTGAGCATTAACTTATTAGTATGAGCTTACAATAGTTATGGTATTTCAAGTATGTTATGTGATCCAAAAAAGAAGTTGTGTTTTTCTTTTAGAGGGATTTTTCTTAAAGGGCGTGTTCACTCCTTGGAAAGACAAAGATAGAAAGCGAGACATCACTCCTCAAGGGCGATTGCTCTGCTGCGGTCCCTTCTTCTCTATTCTCCTCTCAGGATTTTGGGCACACACACACACACACCCAGCCAACATGAGTTTCAAGCCACCAAGTCTGGGATTCAAATCTCGGTAGGCCATGTGGTAGTCCAGTGCCTTAACCACTATGCTACCTGCCAGCACCCAAAGCAGTTCATTTTATGGAAGAAGAAACAGGTTCGGAGATGTTAAGTTGGTCTCATCTAAGATATATTCTGATAGGGTACACAGACAATAAGTGACAAAAGCATAATTCAAATCCAGAACCATCAGACTCAAAGAAAGTGCACTCTCTATTGCCTGATGCTGTCATCCTGATAACGATATTTCCATATCTGAGAGAAGATGCAGTTACAGAAGACGTCCTTTTTTTTTTTTTTTGAGAGTTTTCTCCTATAGGACATGTGAGCTTGCCAGAAAGAGAGAGAAAGAGAGACAGAAAGTGAGAAATCACCCCTCAGGGTGGATGGCCACGCTGCAATCCCTTCTCCTCCATTCTCCTCTTGGAATCTTGGGCACGCACACAAATGCGCCCGGCATGAGTTTAAGCCACTGGGTCTGGGACTCAAACTGTGGTTAATTACATGGGAGTGTAGCGACATAGCCATTACTCTAACTACTGGTCCCAAGACTTCCAATTTTCAAGATTGAAAGGGTATATCAAAATTTTAAGGATACTGGGAACCAGCAGTTAGAGTAATGGCTATGTCGCTGGATTCCCATGTAGTCAACCGTGGTTCGCGTCCTGGACCCGGTGGCTTAGAACTCACGCCGAGTGCTTGTGCGTACGTGCCCAAGATCCCAAGAGGAGAATGGAGGAGAATGGACTGCGGCATGACCATCCACCCTGGGGGGTGATTGCCGCACCCCCCCCGCCCCGTGGGGGGGTGTTTTCTCGCTTTCTGTGTCTCTATCTCTGTCTGTCTGGCGAGCGCATGCGCCCTATAGCGAAACCTCTCCAAAAAAAAAAAATTTTTTAAGGATACTCAACTCTCCAACATAGAGGTAAGTAGAAGAAATGAGTTTATAAAGAATATATTTTTTTTAGCTTTAAAGGCAGAAGGGAAGTTGAGGTGGTCAACTCAAATGAACTAAGGCAAATTGTTTTTTGGAGGTATATGTAATATTTGTCTTTAATTATATGGAACTATCTGGAAGCAGAAGACAATACTAAAAAATGATTAAAATTTAGTCTTTAAAATAATTTTTTCTTAGATTTGTCAGGCCATGATGAAATGCCTATAAGTCTACTTTTAATTTAACAAAAAGAGAAAATATAAAATTTATGGACACATTTTGTTTTTATACTGTGGAAATGATTACTTTCATATATACACAGCTAAGTTAACATATTACATTATAAACAGTGATTATCTCTGAGCAGTGGAGTTATTGGCAATTTCAATGTCGCTTTTATTCTTCTGTATTTTTCCAGATGTCTATGCAAATTTACATAAAATAATAGGATATTTAATTTAATATTCTTGTTTAATAACATCATTTAGGCCAAAGGCCTATAGCATTCGCACTTAAAGGAACAAATACATATGGATGTGGTAGAAAATAGGCCAGTGGAGGCAATCCTTTAAAGCAGAGGAGGCTCTGATTCAAAATATAGTATGAAAAGTCATTGAAAATATTTCCATCACTGGCCTCAAGTTCCCACATAGGAATGATTTTTGTGGATTAACTCACATAATCCTCCAAAGCCATCCATTTGAATTTTTTTTGGAGAGGTTTTTGCTATAGCATGTGTGCGCTCACCAGAAAAAGAGAGACAGAGAGACAAAAAGTGAGAAATCACCCCTCTCCCAGAGGTGATGGCCATGCTGCAATCCCTTCTTCCCCATTATTCTCTCAGGATCTTGGGCACGCATGCACACGTGCCCGGCATGAGTTTAAGCCACTGGGTCCAGGACTCGAAGCATGGTCGACTACATGGGAGTCCAGTGCCATAGTCACTACGCCAACTGTTGGTCCCTATCCATTTGAAATTCGACCCATAACTTGGGTGGGATTTGGTCACACAAATTAGTATCTGGATGGAGAAAATACTATGCTCTTGATTTATGTGTGATATGGGGAAACCCTAGTAGTAATCCATAGCTGTGCTAAATGTCCTTGGAAGTTCTGTGTTCTCTCTCTTTTATAAAAGAATTATTTTATTTAGTTTTATTTATTACCATTATTATTTAAAATTTGACCAGAGAGAGACAGACAGAAACAGAGAGGGAAAGTGAGAAAGCAAGCTGTGAGGTCTGGGACTCGAACTGCAGTTGACCATGTGGGAGTCCAATGTCTTCATCATCACACCACCTGCTGGTCCCAGTGCCCTTCTCTTTTTTTTAAAATTTACTGTGCATCTATAAGGTATACAACATGATGTCATGGGATATATAATGGTAGTAAAATGGTTACCATAATAAGACAAGTTAACATATCCATAATGTCTTTCAATAAAAGAATCAAGAATTTTTGTAAATTAGCTCTGTATTAGTCAATAACTCCACAATTTTTTTCTCTTTCATTTATCTTCCTTCTTTCCCCTACTCTCTATTTCCATTTTCAAATAATTACTCCCATGCAGTTCTCTTCCTTAGCAAGCCTAATTTCAGCCTACTGCAGTGGATATGAGAATGTTAGAAAATTCCATCATTATAACTTGTCCAACTTTACTATATTATTGCATTCCTTGCTTGACAAAATTCCTGACAGTTTAGTGATCAATCTCTTCTATTAACAGATGCAATATTTTTATGTTCAAATAATTCTGATTGTCAGAAAATTCTTTCTTCCATTAAGCCTAACAACTTTATGCCTGTGGTGTCCCCACATTATCCACGTTTTAAGACAAGTGGATCATTAACCCTGTGTCTTCTCTAGGACAAGCATACCCGGTTTCTCAGACATTTACAAGACCTTTCTTTTTTAATGTTCTGTCATCTTTCTCTTTAAGTATCATCAATATCTCTGTATTCTTCTTACAATAGATTTTAAGTGTACTTACTCACATAAATATAGGCTGGCCCTATAGAATAGCATTTAAGTGCTACACATAGAGCCAGAAACGACATGGCCAACCATGGTCATGGTTCTAGTCCTGGCCCCAGCAGCCTGAAAAATGTGCTGGCTTGTGTGCAAATGCACTGAATATCTTGATAGGATAGAGAAATAGAGGTAAAAGGACTGAGGTCTTTGAGATGTGACACACCCCATTGAAGGGGCCTTTCTTTTTCTGTCTTGTTCTGGTGAGTGCATGCACCTTCTAGCAATAATAATAGTAATAAATAGTAGACTTTTAAATATATGCTAAAATAGGGGCCAGCTGTTGGCATGGTGATTCACGTGCTGGACTCCCACATAGCCAACAACAGTTTGAGTCTCAGACATAGCAGCTTGGGAATCACACCAGGTGTGTATACACATATGCTTCAAGTCCCAAGAAGAGAATGGATTGCAGTGTGGCCATCCTCCCTGGAGGGTAATTTCTCACTTTTTCTCTCTCTGTCTCTCTTATGTGCATATGAGCCCAATAGCAAATATCTCTCTCTAAATATATAAATATATATAAAACTTATAATATATATACATACACATATATATATATATACTAAAATAAATAAGTAAAATGATAGATATATTAATCATCTTGATTTTGTCATCCCACAATGTTAATGATATGTATCAAAACATCATGCGGTACACTATAAATATGTACAATTATGATTTGTCAATTAAAAATAAAGTTTAAAAAATACCGGCAGTGAAATTGCTTAGAAAGCAAACCAGTAAATAAGTACACTTTCTTCTTGTAGTCAGGAGATTATTTCTGTCTAGTAATTGTCACTATGTCTGATCCATAGCCTCCTTACAGATATTTCAGCCTTAAACTGGTAAAAAATTGTGGGGGTGTGCATACTTTTAAGTAGTGGCCCTCTGCTGTTTTGGGTCTATTTCTGGCCATTTCTGCTCCCAAACAGACAGAAGAGATTAAAATATGTAAGGCTGCAATATTTAATTCTATATACAAACTCCATCCATTATTTAATTCCTTTCCTTTGCGGGCAGTTGTAGATTTCACAGAACTCCGTACAAAATAATAGCATTCTCTTAGAAACAAAACAAATCTTGTACAATTTATACCAAAAGTACACCTTCAGAATTTCTGAAGGAAGGGGTCAGAGAATGGTGTAGATAGAAAATGATGGTCTGTGAGGATGACCCACATGAAAAGGTTCAGGGTTCGAGTCTAGAGACCTCCTTGAATGTACCAGGCAAGGCTCTGCCCATAATCCAGGGCTGGCTGAAACTGAGGATGAATACCAAAGTCAAGACCTCATTGTTGGTGCTGTCTTTCATACTCATGGAAAAAAATAAACTTTTTAAAAAAATTTACTTTTTAAAAATTTGCCATAAGGCATATGCACTTGCCAGAGAGAGACAGAGAGGATGAGAAGGAAGAAAAGTGAGAAAGCACTTTCTTGGGGGGATAACCAAGTTACAAACTCTTCTCCTCCATTTCCTCTCAGGATTTTGTGCACACACACAAACACACACACACACACACACACACACACACACACACACGTGCCTAGTGTGTTTTTCAAGCTGCAGGGTCCAGGACCTGAACCACACAGTCAGCCACATGGGATTCAGCCACCTTAACCACCACACCATCTGAGGGCCCCCATAACATTATTTTCTTCTTCTTTTTTTTTTTTTCTTTTAAAGAATCTCTAAAGGAGGAACTATCCTGTATCATGTATTTTAAAATATTTGTTTTAAAGGTTACAATTTCCTGTAGCTCATTTCCTTGAAGAATATTTTGTTTCTGAAGGTGTCTGAGGAATCACTATAATATTTGGAGCGAGTGAAGAGGAATGGTTGAAAATGTGATACAGTTCAAAGTTTGGCCCTGATTTGGGAGGGAAAAGTTAGAGCAACTATCTGATTAGAACAAAAGGATTGTGGTTATTTTATGAGTGTGGAACTGGGAAGAAGCAGGGTGGCATAGCTTTCCTGCTAAGTTATATGAAGAGGAAATGGATATTGGAAGAGAAAGTCATTTCTTTCTCATGGTAAGCTCATGGCATGATGGCTGTGTAGCAGCTAGCAGAATGAGATTGCAGGTGGGAGAAACACATCTGCTGCTGTGCTCTTCAGGTCGAGCTGCTAGTTTAGAAGCATCAGGGGAAGCATATCTATGCCAGGACACTTTTCACATTTAGTAAACGTTAAGTGACTGTTCTCCGTGAAGTTCTAGAATATAGAATGGGTACTACTCTTTAGAACCAGGACGTAAAAACAATCGAACATTGAGTACAGACTTTGAAACCGGGCAGACGTGGCCTTTACATTTAGCTATGCCACGTACTAATGGGACTTGGAGCAGTTACTTAAATTTTCTGAATCTCTGAACCAAGTTACTTAAATTCTCTGAACCCTAACCTTAACACTTACCCCAATCTTACTCATCTGTAAGATGGATATACTATGGCACATACAATCATATTATCTTACAGTGCTGTTAAAAGAATTAATGAGATAATTAATAAATAATTAATTAATAATTAAGGTTGTTGATATCGTTCTTTTTTTTTTTTTCTTTTAAGGAGAATTTTTGCTGCAGGGGTGTGTGCTCGCTGGACAGACAAAGAGGTACAAAGAGACAGGAAGTGAGAAATCGTTCCCTAGGGGATGGCCACATGGCACAATCCCTTTTCCATTCTCCTCTAGGGGTCTTGGGCATGCATGCACACATGCCTGGTGTGAGTTTTAAGCCACTGAGTCTGGGACTTGAACTGCAGTCGACTTCGTGGGAGTCGAGTGACATAACCATTTTGCCATTTGCTGGTCTCTGGTATAATTCTATTATCCCATAAACCAGGAAGTGGAACTACTACTAATAATTATTAAAATCATATGATTTTGGGGGGGGGGACCAGCAGTTAGCATAATGGCTATGTCACTGGACTCCCATGTAGTTGACTGCGGTTCGCGTCCTGGACCCGGTGGCTTAAAACTCATTTTTAAGCATCTGAATTCCTGACAGAACTATAAAGAAGATTTTATATACTTTTTTCTCATTCATAGAATTTTGCCTTATGCAAAAACTGCATATAAATTTGCTTAATAATACTTCTGTTCCCTCCTCCAGGGAGGTGGATTTTCCCCTATCATATCAACAAATACTCAGGGATTTGAACATAATATTTTACTCAACCTCTAGCTCTAACATGATGAGCTACAAATAGCAAGATTACAAGGCCTGCAAGTAGTTTGCCTTCTACAACGTAATTATAAAATTTGTTAATTTCTATTTGATGCAAGGTTCGTCTTCCAAGCGTTGCCAATAACACTTGCCTCTGCCTGAGACATTTCAAAGTGAAATGTCACATGTAAAGTGGGTCCTTGCTCTGAGAGACCAGAGAGTAACACAGGATGTTGGTCATTATGAAAGCTTTGTCTATTTTTAGCTCAGCCTACAAACATCTTGCGATTCAGTGTGTGTGTAGCCAGATGGATGGCAGTGAATGGAATAGATCTGGCAGGGATACTGCCAGCTTCAGTCTCATAAACAAGTCTCGGTCCTGCTTCCATTCATCATGTCCTGTGTTTGTCACTCTTACTACTGCTTTCTTCAGAATCCAGAGGCACTATTGATTTCCCCCCATTCCTGTATCATTTCCATCAGATTAGTAAGTGTGTGCTATGAATTCTACACCACCATAAACCTCTGATTTCATACTGGCCTTCACCAGCTCTTACCTGGATCATCTAAGTGCTTTTAAGAGAGTCTCCCTTATTCCAAGCATGGTTTTTAGCATCTCATTTCTTCATCCAATTTTTTATCAATGGTTCTCCAAACTTTAATGGCCTAGTATTAAGACCCAGATGGATGGTTTCAACTCAGTTTGCCAACTATCTCCTATTGATCTATGGCCTAAGGAGATGGGAAGACTCCCGTATAATCTTAGCATATCATCTTCGCTCATTCCGTTTTACCACCTGGAAATTTTTATTCATGTTCTTACCTATTCTCCAGGGGGCCATCTCAACTTCTCTGACCAGATATGACCACATCTCTTCTTTTGAATTCTCGTAGTACGTTTCTTGGGCCTTATTGCATTTCAACTCAGACTATAGTTACTTATATGTTTACTATCTACATCACTACACCTTAAGCCCTAAGGAGGAAACAGTTTGTTATTTATTTTTTAATTTGCCATAGGACACATGTGCTCACTAGAGAAAGAGAAGGTGAGAAAGAGAGAGGGAAAATGAGAACCCCCCCCAGGGGGTGGCCATGCTGCAATGTCGTGTCCTTCCTTCTTCTTTCTGAATTTTTGGCATTTACGCCCATGTGCCTGGTGTGTCTTTCAAGCTGCTTGGTCCTGGACTCTTAGTTAGCTACGTGGGCTCCAGCTGCCTTAACCATCACACCAGTGTGCCCTATTTATCTTTATAACCACCACCAGCAACAATTCCCACTCAGAATACTTAGCATGGCCTCTGGCTTGTAGTAAGCGCTTTTCTAATGTTAGAATGAAAGGGTTTCCGTCAACTCAGATTATAGTTATTTATATGTTTATTATCTTGGTTATAGTACTTACTAATGAGCAGTTTCACAATAATTATTTGTTGAATAAAGTAGTAAATACAGTTTTTTCTTCCCACACACACTTCAATAAAACTCTTCTCTCAAAGATTATCAACGACCCCCTTATTTCTGAAATACTTCACATTGGTTCCCATGGCACCTTTCCGATTTCCTTCCTACTTTTCTTCCAAACACTCCTAAGTTTCTATTATTGGATTATTTTCTCTATCATCTTTTCAGCTGGTGTTCCTGAATTTTCAAGTCTCTGCTCTTTGTGGCTTTACCTATTACTTCCCTCGCAACAACTATTTTTTTTTTTTGAGGTTTGTGCTGTAAGGTGCGTGTGCTCACCAGAAAGACAGACAGAGACAGAGAGACAGAAAGCAAGAAATCACCACTGGGGGAGATGGCCACGCCTCAATCCCTTCTCCTCCATTCTCCTCTCAGGATCTTGAGCACACACGCACACGTGCCCAGAGTGAGTTTAAGCCACCGAGTCCGGAACTCGAACTGTGGTCAGCTACATGGGAGTTCAGCAACATAGCCATTACACTAACTGCTGTTGCCACTCCCAACAACTTTTCACATCCACATGTTAAGTACTGACCTCTCACTGAAGTCAGCAGCAAAATTCCAACTCTATTTTCCACGGCAACGCCCTCTTCACAATTCAAACTACGCATTTTTTCTTTTATGCAATTAAATGGTATCAGTTACTACGTGTGGTGATAGAAAGCTGTTATATTGCTGGTCAGAGTTTATCCATCTATTGGCAAGTAGACCCTCATTTTTCTGCTGAGTAAACCGTTCTCAGTCGTGTGCCTCTCATCCTACACAACCTGTGAGCCAAGTTTAATGAATAAGGACCGACGATCCCCTGACCACAGTGATTGTTCCAGGTACCACGTGGCACAAGTAAAGTCAATCAGAGAAAAAGAGAATAAATACTAGAAATTTAGTTTCATCTGTCAGGGAAGCAGTCCCATTTTCCTACTGGCCATAGGTATGGTGATGCTATGAACCCAGAAGTATTGGGGGCCATGATGTGAAAACTAAGAGCAAAATCAACTAGAAGGATCAGAACTGAGAATGCCTCACAGAACAATGCTTTACATTCAGAATCTCCTAATGACTGTCATTTGACCCTGAAAATATTCTCTTCATCCAGTATTTTTTTACTTTTGGTAATAGTACGATCATTCAATCTGTTCTCATGCTAACACCAGGATGAGAACACCTTTTTCATATCCTCATGTGCCATATTCAGTGAAGCACACGGCACTGTGCTTTTTCTCTCCAGAATACACCTAAGTACATCTGCTTCTCCTCACTTTCATTGCTTCAGCTCCATTCCAAACTGCTATCATCTCTCATCGGCATTACACAAGCTTCTTAATTATTATGTCCATATTTGCTTTCATCAAATCTCTTGTCTAAACGTGTTACTTCCATGTTTAAAAATACTTCAGTGTTGTTCCATTGCTTTTAAGGCAAAATCCCAAATATTTACATGGTTTATAAAGTGTTTCATGATCTGTCTTCTCCTCCTGCCTCAGCCTTCACTGACCTCCCCCTTAACTTCTTGAAAATAATAGCGTTCATTCCCACCTCAAGGACTTGGCACTTGGTGTTTCCCTTGCCTGAAATAGTCCTATTCTTAACTGGCTAGTTTCTATTTATGATTTAACTTTCTGCCCAAACGTTACCTCTTGAGGGGGACCTCATTAACTTTCTGGACTGAGTTCCCATTTTAATCTCCCTTTTACCTTTGTAGCATTGAAATTAAATATGCACATATTTAATTGTATAATTGTTCAATGCTTGTCTCTGCTCCATAGAATATAAGCATCTTGAAGGCCGAGATCTTACCTTCTTATTCTTTACTGCATCCTCAGAACATACAATAATGCTTGATGCATAATCAATGCATAGATATTTCATGAATAAGTGACAAAGCTTGTCTAAACTTACTTCATTTTCTGTCCTTCCCTCAAACATGCTTCCATTTTTGGTCAGGCTTAGTTTTGATCCTTTCCATCTGAATTTTTCATAGCCTGCCTCCGGTCAGGTTTTGTTGAACCTGCCATCATAAAGTTTTTCACATGTGCCCTTTTAATTTCCATTCCCACTAGTGTTCCCTTCTTTCTGGCTCTTATTTTAAAGATGTACATAATCCTCCTGCCTCTAATTCCTAATTCTTCACACTGCTGACTAGATGATTATTCTTAAAATAAATTGACCCTACTCACTCCTATCCTCAGACCTTTAAAACATCCTTTGTACCTGTACATTTCTAAGGAAGTATGTAATACAAACCCCATAGTACAGTACTCCAGATTCTCAGTTAGGCAAGTCTGCCTGTTGGGGCTCTCTCCTTTTTGTGCACTAGGTGCTCTGGTACCTATGTTGTCTTTGCCATTCTCAAACCTTTATAGGCCAGCCTCCAGCAGCCTTGAGTGCCTTTCTCCTCATCTCTCACATGCCCTTTCTCCTTCATTTTTCCAGGCTTGCCACCAAAATGGATATCCTTTATGAAATCATCTATCTCCTTTTCTCCTTTCTTTGTGCATCCACAAGAGTTGCATATACTTCATTCTGTATTGCACTATATTTGGAGAGGTTTTCTTTTTTTTTCTTTTTTTTTTCCTTTTTTTTTGCTATAGGGCGTGTGTGCTCGCCAGACAGACAGAGAAAGGCAGAGAGACAGAAAGCCAGAAAGCGAGAAATCACCCCCCAGAAGGGATTGCGGTATGGCAATCTCCTCCATTCTCCTCTCGGGATCTTGGGCATGCATGCACACACGCCCGGTGTGAGTTTAAGCCACTGGGTCCGGGAATTGAACCGCGGTCGACTACGTGGGAGTCCAGTGACATAGCCATTACGCTAACTGCTGGTCCAGCGACATAGCCATTATGCTAACTACTGGTCCCATGTATTGCACTATATTTGTTTGGATGTCCTAGGAGATAGTGTAGCTTAATGATTAAGGAGGTCATATTGGCTGAGTTCAAATAATGGCTCCACCATTTTCAAGCCATGTGGCTTTATGAAAGTTACTTAAATTATTTTTCCACAATTTTTTATTTGGATGTGTGAGTATCAAGCTCATAAAATTGATGTAAATATTAAATAAAATAGTAAATACTGAGTCAGGTGGTGGTGCAGTGGTAACACAACTGGACCTGAGGTTTACCTCCTGGGTCTGTGATCCAGGTTGGCTAAGAGTAGTTTGGATTATGGTGTGAAGACCCTGGTGGTGGTGGTGGGGGATGCTAGTCTCTGTCTTCTCCCTTTGTCTCTTTCTCATGGAAGACATAAATAAATACATTTTAAATGACTAGAATAAAATAGTTGTATAAATCAGGAGGGAGAATTCAAATGCTCAGTATCTGTGAGTTTGTGAGCATATTTCCCCAACCAACTTAAAAACCTTTGGATCTAGAGTTCAGTTTGTTATCTTTCTTCAAATTCTCAGCAAAATTCTTCATTCAAAGTTAATGCAATAATTATTCATCACATTGATTCATTGGAAAGCTTCATACCTTGAAGCTTTGTATTACCAAAACTACCTTGATAGGATCAATCCTATTAAAGAAATACATATTTAAGAAAACAAAGAAAACAGTAAAAAAATCAATTTCAAAAGAGAAAAATGTGATAAAAATGTCAATAATGTTATAATTGCAACTCTAGTAGAATACAGATGGACTCTTCTACAAACTGAAAGCTTGCGGCAAATATGAGTAGTGTTGGAAGACAGTTGTTAGCAAAGAGCAGGCTTTTGTTTGTTAGTTTGTTTGTTTTTAAATTTTTGCCAGAGGGCCTATGAGCTTGAGGTGTGTGTGCATGCGGAGCAAGAAAGCACGCCGTCCCCATGAGGCATGATCATGCTGTAAACGTCTTCTCCACCTCTCCCTTCTTTAAGGATTTTGTTCACATACACACACATGCCCCAGTGTATTTTTTAAGCTGCCAGGACAGGGACTCAAACTGCAAGGTGAGCCATGTGAGATTCAGCCTCCTTAACTAATATAATTTTTGATGGAACTGTTTTCTGTAGCCACAGGCTAAGAACTTGCCAATCGACTACCTACCTGTGCCCATGCACTATTGAGGAAAAGGTTCTTTCCTTCAGAGCAGAAATCCTAGGCTTTCATTCTGTTTCCCTTCACCATGTACTTACATTAGAAAAGTTCATTAAAACTGACAGGCTACATCTTTAAGGGAGTGGGGGATGGATTGAACAGAATGTGAATCCCTTCCTGCTCCAGCATTCTCCAAACACTAATTTATATGATCCTATTTTTCTCCACCCATTTTTAGCAGGTATTTCTCCAGTATCTACCATGACATTAATCACAGTTTTCTGACACTGAACATATCTTTTGTTTATGATGAAAGGATTCCCACCATTTTTGTTGTAAGAAGGACTAGATGATGTTACTATCACATGATTATATGATTAAAAGAGGCAACTCATGTGACAGTGCTTAGTCTTGTCTAAACAGGACGTGGCAGGTATCAATAATGTTTATTTTCTCCCTCCATGTGAAAAAATATTTTTTAAGAGATTTTTTGCTATAGTGTATGCTCCCTGGAGAGACAGAGAGAGACAAGAGAGAGAGAAAGTAAGAAATCACCCTTCAGGCGGGACGGCCATGGCTCAATTCTTTCTCTTCCTCCATTCTCTTCTCAGGATTTTGGGCATGAATGCATGGCTGGCATGAGTTTCAAGCCTCTGGGTCCAGGACTCAAATCATGGTCAGTCATGTGGGACTCCAGTGCCTTAACCACTATGCCACCTGCTTATCTGAAAAATTCCTTCTTAAACCTCAAGCTTCAGTGTATATATTTGCTTTATTTTTGAAGCCTTTTTCAACCTCTCTATGCAGTCCTGGACAGAACCTAATGAAGCATACCATTAGTGCCTTTTAAAACACTGATGGAATGATCACATTTTTATGATATTTATTATATATCTCTCATTCAAAAGGTTTTGAACCCTTTTTAGGTGCTTCCTATAAGAAATCCTTAAGTCTTGAACACTAACATGGAACCTGACACATACAAAACTTTCAATGAACATTTGTTTACAAATGAATAAGTGAATACATTTCAGGTTCGTGGGAACAATAGGGAAAAGCCTACCCTCTCCCCAAAGGCTTTTGTTATTGGCTACATAGTACTTAAAATTCTTTTAGTAAAAAGGTCATACAGAGACTTTGTTTTCATCATAAAAAAAGGCTGAGTGGCTGATGTCTGGGGAGCAGGTATGTAAGGTGTTCATTTTAAGAAATGCTGACTGTAACCCTTAGTTGTTGCTAGCATCTCTACTAAGTCAGTTCTGCCTTTCCAGTTTAATAGCTCAAATTGCTTCAAAGGCTTTTCTCATGTCTAGCTCATATCTTAACAAAATAAAACATGAAGTGCTTTCTGATGAATTAATCACTTTTTTGATTTAAAAAATGTATCTAGATAAGAGCTGTGCCATAAACATCTATGCAAGCCACAAATGCAAACCACATATACAACTATACTTTCTAGTGGCCTTCTTATGAGAAAAGATGAAATTAATTTTTACTAACATAGTTTATTTACTCTAACGTATAAAAAGTAGGATCATTTTTCCGTGTTGTTAACATTATTAAAAATAAAAAGCCCTTCCTTCAGGTATTTTACATATCTTTCCATACTCAATTTTCACAATCCAGTGTGTATTTCATACGTATGTTAATTCTGACTAGGTACATTTGCCATGCAATAGTCACATGTAGTTAGTGGCTACCCTGTTATGCAAATCTTGATGATGTCTAATTCTAGTAACGGCTACAAGTAAAAAGTAAACAAAATTTTTTTCCAAATATCTTATCATCAACAAAATACAATACTTTCTTAAATTAGCTCATTTGAGTGATGTGAGAACTATAGAGGTGATTGGTGCTCTGGCTACCTAAGTTTCCAGATAACCTTGTATGTAATGACTCCCAAGTGTATACCTTTTAATGCAGCAGATATCTTTATATTAATATAGGATCCCCTCGAGGTCCAGCAGATAGCATAATGACTACATCACTGGGCTCCCATGTGGTTGAGCATGGTCTGAGTACCGGACCTGGTGGCTTAAACTCATGCAGGGTACATGTGCGTGCGTGTCTAAGATCCCAAGAGGAGAATGAAGGAGAAGGGATTACAGCGTGGCCATCTCCCCTGGGGGGTGATTTCTTGCTTTCTGTCTCTCTGTCTCTCTCTGTCTTTCTGGTGACCATGGGCCCTATAGCAAAAACAAATCTAAAAAAAAAAGTCTCCCTCTGAAAGACTACTGTGATCTGAAGACCTAAGATGTTTGATGATATACCTTAGCTAGAGCCAAGAAGACATTAGCAAAATTAGGAGTAAAAGTTACACTTCCTTCTCCAAAACAACTATTTCTTTGAGAAAGTCTTACTTTAATTATAAACAATTAGCATAAAAAGTTGGTGAATATTGCTTCTTTGATAATACTTTAATTAAAAAAATATTGCCAGAGGGTATGTGTGCTTATCAGAGAGAGAAGAAAGAGAGGGAGAGGGAAAAGACACCCCCCATGCTCCAATTTCTTTTTCTCCATTTCTTCTTCAAGTTTGGCTCATTCTCACATGAGCCTGGCATGTTTTTTTAAGCAGCTGGGTCTGTGACTAAAACTGTGTGGTCAGCCATGTAAGGTTCAGTTCCCTCAACCCACTACCAGGGCCAGCCCAATATTTTAATTTCTTAACTTTATACTAGAAAATTTAGGCCACCCTATCACTAGTAAGGACACTCTGCTTTAGCCATGCTCAAAAATAAATTTATGGATAAAACATCTTTTTGAGGGATCAGCAGATGGCATGATGGTTATATCACTGGACTCCCAAGTCGTGGACCTGGTGGCTTAAATCTCATGTCAGGCGCATGTGTATGTGTGTGTGTCCCCAAGATCTTGAGAGGAGAATGGAGGAGAAGGGATTGCAGCATGGCCATCCCCAGTGGGGAGTGATTTCTCACTTTCTGCCTCTCTGTCTCTCTGGTGAGTGCACCCACTCTATAGCAAAAATATCTCTTAAAACAAAAACAAAAACAAAAAACAAAAAAACCCCTTAGAGACGTAGTACTATTACAAAGCATTTATCTTTACAAAATAGTTTTATAATATTTAAAACACTGTCAGACTGAGGCATAATACATACATCAAAATTTGTAATCATATCAGGAAAATTGTGTAGTAAATCTATTAATTTTTATTTCTATATATATTTCAATTAAAAATGAAACACTCAGCTAGCATATATTTGTAGATTTTGGACTTCGACATTCTCAGTCCAGCTTCTTTGAATGTTCACAGTTTGATAAATTAACTTCAGAATCTGTTTTTTACAGCCTCCTTGAGGGCAATTCACTTACTTATCTAAATTGATCAATAGCTCTTGTGGGTTTTAAAATATCAGCTAACTTCTGAAAATTAGCTTCTACTTCTCATTTGGTCTGGAAAAGCACCATGAAGAACATGCCAACATTTCTGTAGAATGCCATTTCTTTGAAACTTCCAAATGGGTGGAATCCCCTGAAGTCTGTTAAAGTACTTACTATATTTCCATCACAGTATAATAGTGCCAATAATTTGGGATCATTTTTGTTCAGTTTTGGGCAGTAGCCAGATAACTGTGTTCTCCTTTAGGCTGAGTGATTATTTTGTTAATACTTAATATTCTGAGGCATCTATGGAAATAGCATTTGACTAAACTTAGGTGATTTGGGCTCTTGCCCTGGTTCTATCACTAGCCAGCAACACTAATTTTCTAGGCTTCAGCTTACTTATCTATGAAATGATGAGTTTAGAGTTAATTATTTCTACATCTCTAGCCAGTTCGTAGACTTAATGATATTTCTCATCCAACAAGGAGAAAAGATATTTAGTGATATTTTCAGCATACCTAAATCCAGAATCTGTCCTTGACTCTTACCTATTGACAGGTAGTCTTAGACTGGGTAATAAATAAACAGAAGTCACCTGAGACTGCTGTCATTATTGGCCACTAAATGTGCCAAACTCATATCTGTCTTGCTCTTTCTCTTTTTACTATAAACAACACAAAACCTCCCACTTCAGATTTAAATCCATCTAAACTTTACCTACTCCAAGACTTTCTCTCTCTGTATAATTTTGCTCTCTTTTTCTACCCCATTATTCATGTCAGCCTGCAAAATTGTCCTGAAACCTCCCTTAAAAATAAAAACCTTCTGGGATGTGGTGTGGTGGTTAAGGTGCTGGATTCTCACATGGCTTGAGTTCTGGGCCTGGTGGCTTGCTATTTCACTTTCCCTCACTTTTTCTCTCTGTTTCTGTCTCTCCTGGTGAGTAAACATGACCTATAGCAAATTAAAAAAAATAATAATAATGTGAAATAAAATGAAATGATTCTTAAAAGAAAAATAAAAACCTTTCTTAACTATAAATCTTTCTATATCGATTGTGCTGCCTCTCTACACAGACATCATCTGCCTTCATTAGTAAGCTATACCCACTATTTCCATATTTCTACTTCTCACTCTCTTCTCAGCACACTTTACACTGGCTAAGATTTGCATTGCTTTCTTTTCTTTTCTTTCTTCTTTTTTTTTTTTTTTTTGAGAGGTTTTTGCTATAGGGTGCATGCGCGCTCACCAGACAGACAGAGAGAGACAGAGAGACAGAAAGTGAGAAACCACCCCCCCAGGGGGGATGGCCACGCCACAATCCCTTCTCCTCCATTCTTCTCTCGGGATCTTGGGCACGCACGAACACACGCCCGGCGTGAGTTCTAAGCCACCGGGTCCGGGACGCGAACCACGGTCGACTACATGGGAATCCAGCGACATAGCCATTACGCTAACTGCTGGTCCCACTCATTGCTTTCTTTAATTACTTTTTCTAAGGTAAAAAGTGGCCACCAGCTCCAGTAGTCCTCATCTGTAAGGAAGGCCTCTCCTTTGGGCTTCTCTGATAAAGTAGAATAGAAATAGAACACATGCATAATCTATTAACAAGAATGACAGCACTGTATACACGCGGAGGGTGAGATGGGAAAGAATGGCATTTAGAGAAGCTATGCTGATTATCTTCTGTGAGCTGAAGGATTGGGAGGACTCTTCAGGTCCTTCACTCATTTCTCCAGCCACAATTTCTCAGTCTATTTTTTCTTGCTGCTTATCATTATTTAGTCTTTGAATATTATAGTAAATAAAGACTTTTTTGGGGGTGTGATTTCAACCAGTGTTATAGATTTAAATACATTGTGTTGACAGACTATATTTACAAATTACTCCCATATTTAGATTTCCATTATGGCCCTTTTTTCTAAACTGTAGACTCATCTATCTGTCAGTCTACAGAATCTCTACATATGGCTATCTCACAGGTATGTCTAACTTAACAGGTCACAAAGAGATTCATTTCTTTTGTTAAGAATTATTTATTTTATTTTATTTATTCATTCATCTATTTTAATTTGACCAGACACACACACACACACACACACACAGGAAAGGAAAGTGAGAAAGCAAGCCACCACGTCTGAGACTCAAATCATGGTCAACCATGGGGGAGTGTCCAATGCCTTAACCACCACACCACCTGCTGGTCCCCTACAAATAGATTCTTGATGTTGGCCTATCTTACATCATATACCTCTCACTCTCCTACGTGCAGAATTTCTCCCTTTTATAATCATCTACTTCTCAAATATTGGAGTCATTCTTAGTATTTCCTTCTACAAAGGCATATAATCAAACATAAAAGTCTTGTTAACTATTTTAAATATCTGTACTTCTCTACTTTTGCCTCTGTATTCTCATTCCAAGAACTACATCCTGGTAGCCTCCGAAGTGATTGCCAGAGGGCTAGAGCCCTTGCCAGACAGACACAAAGAGATAGAGAAAGAGACAGGGAGGGAGGAAGGACTCTCCAGAAGGGTGTGGTCATGTAACAATCCCTTCTCCATTTCTCAATCTTGGCAAGATTTGGAATATGTATCCACTTGGGCCAGGTACGTCACCCGTGTGAGATTTGGCTTCCTTAACCACTCAACTACAAGTCTAGCCTGATTTGTGACTTCTTGTCTCTCATATATTTTTTAAATTGCAGATTAAAAAAAGAACTTTTTTCTTTAAGTTTTTGCCAGAGGGTACATATGCTTGCCAGAGAGAGGCAGATAGAGGGAATGTGAGAAATCACCCCACCCAGGGGGGTGGCCACACTGCAATTTCTTTTCCTCCTGGGAATTTGGGCACTCATGTACATGTGCCCAGCATGATTTTCAAGTCACTGGGTCTGGGGTTTAAACTGAGGCTGGCCATATGGTAGCCCAGTTCCTTAGCTTCTACACCACCTGCTGGCCCCCAAAATGAGCTTCTTTAAAGGCAGATATAATGTTCCTTTCCTACTTAAAAGCTTTCAATAGCTTCTATTATAACTAGAAGGAAATCGAATATGGCATCATATGTATAAAGCCTTAAATGACTTTTATCCCCATCTTCCTCTCCACTTTGCTAGGTACTTTCTGCCTCCTCTCTCACTTGCCATACTCCTATCACCATCGTCTTCATTAAGTTTCTGAAACACACCCAGATTTCTCTATCGGGATCTTTTATCATGCTGTTCCCCTGCTTAGAACAATGCTCTCTGCCTTCTCTTCATCTGAGTAATGCTTCATCATCCATCAGAAAATACTGCTTCCTTAGAGGTGCTTTTCCTGATTCCCTCCTTGTTAATATGGTACATTTATATTCTTTATAAATCTGTATCTTTTCCTGTTTAACATGACACAATCTGTAATTTTAATTTGTACGTTACTTATTCATTGTCTGTATTCCTTCAGGGCCTAACTCAGGATCCAAATGTGGTAGTTGTGGAATCAATATGGGAGTTTTCAAAACATTCATGGAAGGTGTGCATTATGAAAAAAAACACTATGCATGAATTTCAAGATTTTTCGACACTAAAATAAACTCATATCTTAATTTTGCTTTACCATAAACATTTTAGAGTTCTCTCATATATGTTGGCTAAATAGAATAGGAAGGAGAAGCGAAGAATCTGAGCAGCTGCCTCACGCGAATGAGAACAAGAGCTGGCTCTCCTGGCTTCCTCCACACCACACTGTCATTCCTGTTCTTGACTCATCTCAACCCAGTGAAGACCATGGAGCTCAGGGTCCTCATGGAGCTCAGGGTCCTTAGTGTCACTCCACTGGCCTCAACCTTTACTCAGCCCCCTCTATACAGGCCTCATTCCTGGAGGGGTCTCAGCTCCTGAGTTGTGTTGTCTCACAATCCTGGTCCCTGGACTTTCTCTGCCTTTGTAAGATTTACAGATCTCCCCAATGGCCTCAGCTTTCCTCTTTCCCAGTTCTTCTGCTTGTTTAAATAGTATCCATCTTTAATTAAATTAATTGATTTATTTTCAGAAAAATGTTTGCTATAGGACACTTGCGCTTGCCAGAGTGATAGAGAGAGACAGAAAGCAAAAATCACCCCTTTGGGTGATGTGGGTTAGTCACACCACAATCCTTTCTCCTCCATTCTCCTCTTGGGATTTTGGACACACATGTGCATGTGCCTGGTGTGTTTTAATCTACCCTTTCCAGGACTCAAACTGTGGTCAGTACATGGTAGTCCAGTGATGTTACTATTACGTCATCTGCTGGTCCTAGTATTCATATTTAAAAGAGCCACCTTTCCACTTTTCTATTCCTATTCCTTTCTTTAAAAAAAATTGTTTTTTTTTTGTAGATAAGAGTGTATATGCACAGGTCCAAGAATGTATGTCATCTGCTGGTGCTAGTATTCATATTTCTAAAAGCCACCTTTCCACTTTTCTATTGCTATTCCTTTCTTTAAAAAAAAATTGTTTTTCTGTAGGTAAGAGTGTATATGCACAGGTCCAAGAATGTATGTGTGAGAGAGAGAATGAGAGGAAGAGACGGGCCCCTTCAACACCCTCCACAGGGCCCATGGGGTCTGGTCATGCTACGATCCCCTTCCTCCAGTCTCCCTAGCCACCAGATGTCTTGAGCACTCAAACACGTGCTTGGTATATTTCAGGTTGATCATTCTAGGGATTTTCATTATAATTCCCATGCGGAATCTGACTTCTCTTACTCCACAGAGACACTTTTCTTTTCTTAGTCCATGGAAGACCCTGCTAATAATGCAGTGTTTTTTCTTTCCTTAAGCGCAATATAACTTTTTATTTTTCATCCTCAAATAAAGCATTGAAATAAAGTAGGCATATAGATCCATGTATCAAGTCATCAGGAAACTCATGATGTATTTTCCTATGCAAAAATGCATAGAAAATTATTCTCCAAATACCCAATATTATGTGTTTTCCACTCCAGACAACTTCACAATCAGGTTAACTAGAGAAGGGTAAATATACATCTTGATCAGTAGAGATGTGACCTCTCACACATATAATCAACTGCACGGAAAGAAAAAAAAATACCAAGAGGATAAAACATGTAACAGATATGTTGATGTGACAAGCTGTCCTCCTTTAGCACTGGGTCACTGTAGTGGCTTAGCAGATCAGGTGAGATAAGAGGCAACCACAGAAAATAGAGAAGTTAAACCAAAAGCACTCAAAGGAGAGATGGAAAGAATAACCTCACACAGCTAAATAAGGATGCACAGCATGTAATGAGAAACACTTTTTAAGAGACTATAATATAATTGAATGAAAGATTAACATAAAAATGAGTTTCAAAAGAGATGATCAGACATAGCATGCAGCTAAAAGGCATGTGAAACACTTTTATCTTTCTTTCTTTCTTTCTTATATATTTTTTTAAATTTGCCAGAGGGTGCATGCACATATCAGAGAACCAGAGAGACACAGAAAGAGGAAGTGAGGAAGCGCTCCCCTGGTGTCAGTCATGCTTCAGTTCATTCTCCTTCATTTCTCTATATGATTTTGACCTTGAATGCACGTGTGCTTTTCAAGCCTTCACGCCTGGGACTTGAACCACATAGTCAGCCATGTGGGCTCAAGCTGCCTTAACCACCATGCCATTGGCTGGCACCAAACAATTCTAAATAAATTTAAGTTTAAAGAAAGCTCAAGAGGGGCCAACAGTTAGCGTAATGGCTATGTCGCTGGACTCCCATGTAGCTGACTGCGGTTTGCGCTCTGGACCCAATGGCTTAAAACTCACGCCGGGCACGTGTGTGTGTGTGCCCAAGATCCCGAGAGGAGAATGGAGGAGAAGGGATTTCTCACTTTCTATCTCTGTCTCTCTCTGACTGTCTGGCGAGCGCACGCTCCCTATAGCAAAAAAAAAAAAAAAAAAAAAAACAAAAAAACCCCCCTGTGCATAGCAAAACAAAAAAAAAAAAAAAAAAAAGCTCAAGAACTTCCCACTGGCCTGGAACTCTAATCCTTCTATGCACAGAAATTATTGACATTGCTTCTCAAAATGATATTCCCTCCCATCTCACCCTCAGTGTGCATGCAATACAGCCATTATTGTTAATAGATTATGTCTTGTACTCTATTCCTATTCTGCTTTGATATAGTTATTTTTAAAAACAAAAAACCAACAACAATCTTTTGAATATTTTGACCTCCCCAAGTAAGTTAAACTTTTTGATGTTAGCTCTTTTTCTACTCCAAAAGTGGCAAGGGAAATTATAACTAAACTTGTGAATTTTGGAAAAGAAGGACTTTGAATTTGCAGTATATTTAAATGTCAATTGTCCAAATAAATCTTAGTCATAGTCATTATTTATGTTAGTCCTTATAATACAACAAAAGAAATTCCATCTTATAGATAGAAGTAATAAAATCACAAAAATTTATCTCTTGAATCCAAATTTTTTTCTTAGTCAAAAATAACAAATACAATTTTAAATTAATATAAACATTGAAGGTAATAATTACTTATAAAGAGAATTAAATGGGGATATGATTAATATTGAAGGTTCAGGTACAGAAAACATTATAAACAACAATCTATTTATTAAAATAGCTTAAACCTTTAATATACATTATACAGAACCTCCGTAAGATATCACTCACAGTAACAATTTAATACGTACCTGTATGTGCAACTTAAGGTAGTTTTATAATAATGAATGTTAACTCAATTTGCCTGTTTTTTACTTGTGTTTAAGATTCTTTCATGTCAAATATGACTAAAATTAGCCTGATTTTTACTTGTGTTTTTATGTTTAAGATTCTTTCATGTCAAATATGACTAAAATAAACTTAAATACTATAATACATTGGGACGACATTTAAATCTAATGCTCATGACTTGGTACATGTGGAAACTATAAAAAAGTTTAAAATGTAGATGATGGATTTAGTGAAGAGGAATGAAAAAACAATTACTCCCTTGGGTGCCTGCCAGCATTGAGTCTGATTCGTGACCTGTTCTTACAGAGTTGAAAATAGCCAGTAACCCTAGAGGATTATAGGATGAAGTTCTGCTCTTCCCAGGAACTGCCAACAGAATGGATGAGTGTCCATTCCACATGCGAGACTGTTTCTGGAAGCCAGCCAGTTATGGAAATAAACCGCAGCTGCACAGAGGGTCATGACATTAGGAACTTGTCCCTGGATCAGGGCACCAGCAGCCTAAATACAGCTTATATTGCATATCAGTGATGCTTATTAACTTGTTCCTCGGAATTGTTTATCTTTTCACCTTCCTTCAATCACGTGTCCACATGGGCATCCCCACAAAAATTTCCTTTTTTAGATGATTTAGGTTTTCCTCCTACCCCTGTTACTGATTTCACTTTTAATCATAAATCTCTAAGTCCCAAATCCTTTAGGTTCTCATTCCTTAAGTAAAGACATTCGTCTGCTGAGATAAGTGGCATGGTGAAAGCAATTTGAATTTTTAGGCAATACAGTATATTATAAACATAAGCTGCCATTGATGTTATTATTGTCATCATTATTTAATTCCTCAGAATAATCTACGTAGGAAAGGAATTGGCAAGAGATGACTAGAGGAAAAACTAAGAATTCCAGCAGTCCAACCAAAAAAAATAATGAGAAAACCAAGCACACATATTATCTGGTAGAGCAAAAACTATAACTCTTTATCCCTCTATTTACCAAAAGCAATTATTCACAGGACCTTTGAACGTGCACGCTAAGCTACAGCTACCACCAATGTTCAAAATCAATTATGAATAATATATATTTTCAAAGAGAGGGTGTAATGGCCCAAATATTAACAAACCTAAAGTCCAATGTCAATTTCATCAACTCTCTAATAGTAAGATCCACTTCAGAAATACAAAATATGTCATAATATACAAAAAGGAATCACATATAGAGTGTGAACTTTCCAGAAAAATGGAAAAACCATGTAGTTGTTATTGTAGGTCAAACATAATTGAAAACCTAACCTGCATATGAATACTTTTATATAAATATTACACTTAATATTTAGAACAACTGTAAGATAAGTAGTAGTTTGGCTGTTTTACAGATTAGTTAGCTGATTGTTCAGTGAGATAATGTAATTCACTGAAGCTTAAACAACTAGAAAATGTTAGATCTAGAATCTGAACCCAGGTCCAAATAGGTAACAAATCTATTTTCATTTCATCATGTTATGCTAATATCTCTAATTACATTTACAATTTCTGGGCTAGCAGGTGGTATGAAGATTAAGGTGCTAGATCACACATGGCCAATTCTGAGGTTTGAGTCCTGGACCTGGCACTTGAAAACCCTGGTCGTGTGTGTGTGTGTGTGTGTGTGTGTGTGTGTGTCCCCCAAATCCTGAGAGGACACTGGAGAAGAAGGTATTGTGGCATGACTATTCCCCCTTATGGGGTGATTTCTCACTTTCTCTCTCTCCCTCTCTCTCTCTCATTCACTTAGTCTCTCTGTTTCTCTTTGGTGAGCACATGTGCCTATATCAAAAACTAATCAATAAAAATTTTAATTTCCTATTTTTTACACTAAACTATGTGAATAATTGAAAACAAGGAATCCATCATCAACAGGAAAGACACTTGAAAATGTGGTTAGTTACATAGCAGTAAATTTACAATTCTTTCAAGTTTTGAGACTTCCTTTAAGTCTGTCTTTTGATCATATATATATATATATATATATAATGTATATATATGTCTTGAGACTGCAAGCTGGTATTTGCCTTGAAATTGAGCAGCAGTGCCTTGGCTGTATGATTATGGATTTCTACCTAGCAGAGCCCTCCAGCCTAGTTGGAAATCAAGGGTTGACTAGTCTTGCCATTTTGTTCAGGCTCCTTTTGGGTCTCCCGTAATATACCTGAAATACTTCCATCTTATTTAGACAAGGTAGATCCACATTTTCATAAAAGCATGTTTCTGTTCTAACAAGGCTTGTCTCCTCAATTCCCCCCAAAACACTATATTTTGTTGTCTCTTTCACCCATGACTTTGAACATGTGACTAGCATTGTTTGGCATATCTTTCCTCTACCCCTGGAAACCTGCTCAATCTCCAAGGCTCAGATCAAGTTCCTCTTCCACAGGGAGTAATCTTTGACCCCTCATTGATAATTATCTTTTTGAACACAATTTAAATGTATTGTCTCACTTCTTCCAGATCTACCCTCATAACGTTTAAGGATCACTTGTGATTCAAGGTTAGCATTATTTTTAAGATTAAGGCTTAAACTTTAGGGATAGAAGCAATTGGATTCCAATGTCTTAGGTGGTCTAATTCTAATAACATGGGGTTGTTATGGCTGATCAATTTACTATGACAGTCTCTTCTCAAAAACAGATCAAGAGAATGATCAGAACTTGACTGTTACGCCATTCTGTCAGACTCATATATTTAGTGGTGAGGAGCAAATATTGAGTCCAGCTTCAATGAATAACTTTTAAATGAAAATTTCCAAAACTCCATATCATACAAAAGAAAAAGTATAGTCTTTAAAATAAAATTGTTTTGGCTCTAAATGCTGCCTCAACTGAATAATAAGAAACACTAGATAAGCTCTTTTCCCTACTTAAACTTTATAAAA
Organism: Tupaia belangeri chinensis; assembly: GCF_000334495.1. Taxonomy (NCBI): domain Eukaryota; kingdom Metazoa; phylum Chordata; class Mammalia; order Scandentia; family Tupaiidae; genus Tupaia; species Tupaia belangeri. The sequence goes on from NW_006159915.1 coordinate 1,780,283, forward strand.
TACTACGTTCTTTACAAAGTTGTAAGTAATATAAATAAGAATGTATGTGTTAGAATCTGGTCATTATTTAACTATTAAAAAATCATGTCTGATATTATTTATACAAGATAAATAGTTCAGGGGATCCTGTCTTCCAAGGTAATCTACTTAGTCATTAATATTTTCTTTTTGACCTTAGCAAATATTTTTATGATCGTTTCTATTACTCTCTCCCTTTCCAAATGAGAAACAAAAAGAGAGGTGTCTGATAGCAACAGCTGATTCTTCATTCAGTTTTAGGCTACATATTTACATGGTCTCTGTAACATAGATATTTTAATACATTTTTGTAGTTGCTAAAGTGTATACCTGAATTAAATCAAGACCAACTAGACACAAACTACATGAGAACAACATCAAAAAGAATGAGTTAAATTAGGGCTGAATAAGGGCGTTTGAGAAACTGAGAGCCTGTGCTCCCCACTAGTGGACTCCAGGGCCAGGCTGTCAAGGAGTAGAGGAGAGGTGGGAAGGAAGGCAGGCAGGAAAGCTCACCAAGCCTACTTAATTCCTTGCAGGCTCGTTACTAACTGCATTATAAGCATTGTTTACTGAACATCACAACTACCAACCCTGTGATATAGTAACTAGAAATTCTCTCTTTTTACAAAAAAATGAAACTTTGCAACAAAACATGACTTATTTACTATCATAGTAATAATGAGTGAGATTCATAAATCCAATTCAATTGTCATTCAATTTAAATAAAGTATATATAGATCTGCAATGACAAGGACTATATAGCTTTGCACACCACACAGATTTTGCACATCACAGTTTCTTCTCTCTCTTTCTTTCCTAGAAATCAGTTCAATAAGAGTCTTTATATATTGTCATCTAATTATCTTGGCATTGTCCACTTTGCATGTTGAAATACCTACTTGCAGAGTGGCCAGGTAAGTTTGCTAGATTATTAAAATAGTAAAGTCAAATATTTTGATCAACCGTTGGCTTATTTATGTATAGAAATCCCATCTGAATAAATAGGATAGAATACAAACACATATACACACAGAGAATACATAATGTGATTTTTTTTTAATGCAGTGGTAAAACGAAATGATGTACCTGGCCCAACATCACTTGGATATAAAACTGTTGGAGTATCCCACTTTGGTTTTGTGTGCGTGTGTGTATTTGTGCACATGTTTATATACACGTGCACACACACTCAATAGGTTGTAGTTTTGTTGAGGCCAAAGATAGGCATTGTATTTGGATGGTTGGTATGCCCCCAGCCACTAATACAATTAAGTGTTATATGAGGACTAAGAGAACGCACATAAAAAATTAAATTCTTTGCTACATCAGATGTATACAATAGATGAATTGGCTAGTAATTAAACAAATGCAGAGAGCCAACTTGAACATTTTATGCAAAATATCCAAATTAGGAGGTTTGGCTTTGTTCAGATCATGTTTCTATCAACCAAAATGTCAACAAGTAGGTGACAAATGCAAACATTACCATTTGTTCCCTAATGTTTATTTTCTTAAAAAAATAATTATTTTATTTTATTTTATTAATTTATTTTAATTTGACCAGAGGGGGGCAAAGTGATGAGAAAGAAAGAGACAGAGAAAGAAAGTAAGAAAGTATGTCACCAGGTCCAGGACTCGAACCACAGTCGTCCATATGGGAGTCCAGCATGCCACCATGCCAGCTGTTGGCCCCTTTCCCTAATGTTTCTAAAAATAAGACTTCAAGAGTTGTTATACTTTTGGATAAGAGCCAGAATCCTAAAGCAGGTTTTTTATGAATTCTGGAAAGAAATTCCAACACTTGTCACCTATGGAAAGAATTTAGACTAAAAAATCTCATTGGATAATGGTAAAATTTGCCAGTTTTCTTCCATCTTACTTTTACTAATTAACATCAGAAATAAACATATATTTTGTCTTTTTTAATACATGGTATAGTTTATTGAGTAATAGCTATGTATTCTAGCAGTTTGACTCGTCTAAGTTATCTAATTGTCTAGGCCCAGTGGATAATAAATAGCATTTGAGAGTGAGAGTGGGAGTCATAAACAGGAGAGACTTTTTTTTTTACTAGGATTCTATACAATCCATGAATGGGTTTTATTATATCTAGAAACTTGATCATAATTGGGCTATAGCCCCCTAAAAAACTACTTATGCATGCAGAAGACTCAATAAAATTATAATAATATAAAGGCAGCTAATTCTGATTAGATGGTGGGAAAGGGTCTCAGTTTAATTCTTTAAAAACATTTTGAAAGAATATATTAATGAATTACTTATATAATTAAAATTAATTTTAAAATGATGTATACATGAACATTTGTGTGTGTGTGTGTTTCTCTGAAGATAGGGGCAGTGTTGTCATCTCATGTTAAAGGGTATGAATTCCTTATGTTAATGTATTTTGACCCTGAAGAAAAATAATGTTATCTGATTATAGACATACCAGTTTCAAATTGTGTACAGTTGAATTATTTTACTTTTTCTCATGAAATACATTTGACAGATTTAAATATTAAAAATAATATTTGAAGCAGCTATCACATAAACAGCACCTCATTTGTTTTACTACAGTGTGGATCAGAATATATAGAAGTAGATTTCAGCAAAACCCTACACTTGGCTGAGTTGTTGCCATGGTGAGCTATGAGTCTACAGAACAGGCCTGTGTGTTGATGATGCTCTAAATTTCACTCAAGCAAAGCATCTGATTTATTAAGTACATAAAGTTATAATATATTAAGCAAGTATGCTCTAGAAAGTAAGTCATAAAATCAGTCACACTTTAAATGATGCAGATAAGAAAAAACTCAGATATTTAAAGGGCTACCTTGTGGTTTACATGTGGGAAAAGTAGGCTCAGAAAAGTCATTTTAATGAATTAACTTTTATAGAATAATGATAAGATGTTGATGGATGGAATCGTAGTATGGTACATATAAAACACAACTCTGCATCAGACTTTGTTCTGGAAACCACCATCTGAATGGCTAGATTACAAATGCCCACCTAGAGCCACAAGATAAACTTCCCAGGGATTCATGAATCTATATCCTACTAAGTTCAGTCCATTCCCATTATACACGATGCACTGAAGGCTGAGAAAGTGACTTTCACACAGCAACTTGGAAACCCAGCCATGTCTGTTTAACTCCCTATCAGTACATCTCCCACATCAATTATATTTCACATGACTACACCTTTACCAAAGCAACTTACTCAATGGTTCATTCATGTTATGTAGCAGTTATACCTTCTAATGTTTCATTGAAGGTGACTATAGCAGCTATAATGAAGAATCAAGAAGAAAGAAAAAAATGCTATAAAGACATTTACAGCTTTCTTTCTCTGTAAAATATAGTTATTTTTTTCCTCTTAGTTATTGACATTTTTCAAACTGATCATAGAAAGCTTCCCTGCCTCATTAGGATATAGTGACTGTAGATAATCTGGCTAAGCATTTATCTCGTGCATTTTAAGCTCTTTATCATGGTACTACTTTATTTGGGGGCCACCCGTTTTTGGTATTTGCATATTAGGGGCCAAATAATAAAAATAGCTGCCTAAAACTTTAGTGTACTCATTCTAGGTAAAAAGCCTATGATTTCAGGGACTCTCTATATAGAAGTAATCTCTTCATAGTGAAGCTATTATTTCCACTGACTTTTGACTTAATTAAGAAATCTTGTAATAATAATTTTAATGTCTTGAAAAAAGCTTTTTGGGGGACCAGAAGATGGTATAAAGGTTGCATTGCTGGATTCCATGTAGTCAACTGTGGTTCGAATCCTGAACCTAGTGGCTTAAAAGTCATGCCAGGTGCATGTGCACGCATGCCCAAAATCCCAAGAGGAGAATGAAGGGATTGCAGCGTGCCATACCCTCTGTGGGGTGTTTCTCGCTTTCTGTCTCTTTCTCTCTGGTGAGTGCATGTGCCCTGTAGCAAAAATCTCTCTAGAAAAAGAAAGAGGAAGGAAGGAAGGAAGGAAGGAAGGAAGGAAGGAAGGAAGGAAGGAAGGAAGGAAGGAAGAAAGAAAGAAAGAAAGAAAGAAAGAAAGAAAGAAAGAAAGAAGAATAAAGCTTCTTGACACCAATCAAACCATAGAAGAATGATAGAATATGACAAGTTAATTACTGTAAAATCCATTTGATATTCACAAATAATACAGACTTAATTCATAATCACCAAATAGATGATTATTTTTATATCTAGCTTATTTCTTGGTTCACTGGTAGTGTCTTCGGGAAATAACAATAGCTATTACTATTGCTAAAAGTCAAAGGAAAGCTATCTATTGCTTCATACTGGCACCCAGCTTCCCATGATGTGTTCCCAATCATGCTTCCTCTCCTTATCTTCCTCTCACACATCATAGCCCAGGAAAATAGAAGAACCAACTCCTCCTGGATTACAACCCATCCTGTCCCAGTTCTTTCTTTATCTGCCTGAAAGGATCTCCCTTCACAAGCTCTTCACCGCCAGTGTAGGTATCAACATTATCTGCTCATATTTCCTCAACACTTATGGTATACCATAATGCTTCACTAAGCGTGTTACTTAATTCATACCTTGTCACAACACTGTTTTTCAGATGAGAAAACTTTAGCTAGTTACCCAGCTAGTAAGTGGTAGATCTGAGATTTGCAATCAGGCAGTTCAACTTAAGATCTTAGAACATGATGCATTAATTAATGTCATGACACATTAATTCCAAGACCTAGTGAACTTTCAGGACGAATATTTCACTGGCTCCTTAACATTTCTTCCCTTTGCCTACTCCTGTGTCTTTCTCAAGTCACACTCTAACTTCTCATCACTGACCCAGTTAGTGATGTTTTTATCTTGCTTCTATTACTAGTTAGTAGGCTTTTGAGGACGGTGTTCTGATTCATCCTTATATTCTGTAGAAAATAGTAAAATATCTTTCACATGCTAAGCCCTTTATACACATTGATTATATGAGTACATCACTGAAAGAATTAAGAGATGGTTCAGACTGTGACACAAATAACTCCCCCAAATCATTTTAGAAATCTACTCAGCCAACCTATAATTCAATGAACACCATGATCTCAACTGGGCATTTATTTGCTCACAAATTTGATCTTTTAACTTGGATTTATAAACATGACCAACTGTATGGGTTATTCTTGTTTGAAACCCATTCATTCAGTCACATGTATTGTTTGAGTTTACTAAATAAGACAATGGCATTTGAAATGGTTGTTCTAGAACTCAAGTGAATTTTGGTTACTCTAAAAACAACCAGTTAAAATGGAAACAATTCTTATGATCACAACTACAGAGATGTGGCTGATTTATTTGCTTTTTGGTGGGCTGATTGGACATTTTAATTTTCTGTATAGTCACGAATGACACTTCATCTAGATAATGTTAATCTGCTCTGTTATTTCACACTGTATTTTGACAGTTGTCCAATAGAAATTCTAAAGTCTTATTCTTTTATATAATTGTAACAGAAACTACAGCTCTCAAAATAATCACTAACACATATAAGATGAATAATTCTCAAATTTAAGATGTGTCTTTTATCCTTTCAAATTTAGTATGTACATGGAAAAATTACATAATGAAGAAAAAGGTAATTATTTGGAAGTTTCCAATAAGTTATTTTTTTTATTGAATTCAGAACAATGCTTTGTGGAGGAATTTAATGTTAGAATTGAACACTGTCTTTTTTCTTCTTCTAGTTTTGTAATCTAAAAACATTTATCTCACTTGGAATAATTAAAATATAAAAACTAATTCCCAAATTGTAATTTTACCAGTTTCAAGAATACTATGGCATCTATCAAAAGTGAATTACATAGGAATGATTTTTCTTGAACTCCTAATTGTCATTTTCGTTTAGTATTTAAAGCTCAAATAACAAAAACACGATTGTTAAAATACACTATGGATTATCAGTGACAGAATAACATCCTATCAAATTATTTTGATAAGTAGAGTCAAGCTCTTTTCAGAAGTATATAATAGTAATATAATTCAAAGGAGAGAGAGAGAAAAAAAACCCTATTTTTACCATTAGGCCCAAATTAGGAATAGTGCTGAGGTGGTTTCTTTTTTCTTTTTTTCTTTTTTTTATTGGTCCTCAGTGGAAGGAATTGGTCTCTAAGGTTTTCCTGAGACTCATCTTAAGGAAATAAACAAGAAGCTGGTTGGGCCTATCATCTGACCTGGAGAAATTTATGACTTTTTCTTTAAGCAATTAGGTACTCTTTAAACTGAGTTATTGTCCAAGTAGAATGTTGTTCGTATCTTACTATTTGTTCAACTTACTGCCTGGAACTTACAAAAGAGTTTTTCAGAGGTGAAGTATCAGAAAACTAGCAAAGGAAAATTCAGAGCAGGGTTCTCTGGGAGAAATTTATCCACATACTCCTTTCACTCTTAGCATATTTTTCTTTCTGTCATATCAGCATTGGCTCTGGTGTACCTTGGGCACTGTGGCCCAGAGATAAATGCATAACTCTCCTCGCTTGTACCTGGTACAGGAAAATGATATAATATTCTCATTTTGATTTTCCTTTTTACAAAAGACTGAGTGAGCCTGCCCTTGCCAGGCCTGACCTCCTAATCAGCCCCAATGGGCAGCTCATGGCAGAATCAATCAGTGGAAACGGACACCCTCTCCCCCAACTTCACACAAAGTAATTTAAATTGATCTGAAGCCCAGGTAAGGAAAAAAAAAAAAAACATAAAGAAAACTAAAACATCAAAGGACAACGTAAAGAAGCATAGCTTGCCAACATGAACCTACACGCAAGCCAGAAGAGATTTCTGATTCTTTTCCCGGGGAAGGAGTGACTAACGCACGCACACTGACCATCACCGTAAAGAGGTAAAGAGAGAGTGAAATGGCTCAACGTACACACACCCCGCTCCATACCGGGGACGAGTCTCCGAGCTGCGGCTTGTGCTGTCGGAGGGCCAGGCTGAAGCTGACCGCCCCCACGGCCACGCTGGACACCCCCAGCCCTATCTCCAGCACAGAGAGCACCAGGAGGCTCCCAATGATCTGGCCGCTGGTGCACATCCTTCCTCGGTCATCATTCCTTCCAGATCAGAGAGAGAAACTAACCATCCACCTTCTTTCTGCGACTATCCCCCTTACCCCTTCCACCTCCCTACCAGATCCCCAAACTTTTCTTTCTTCACCAGCGAAGCACTGTCCATAGGACTGAATTTCCAGAATCGGAGACTCTCTTCCCTGGCCCGGCCAGAGGCGAAAGAGCTGCTCCACCCCCTGGTTCGTTCTGACAGCGATCGTAGGATCTTCCTGGGTGGGCGGTGGGAGTCCAGGAGAAGAGCGCACACCAATCGCAGCGCTTTGAGGACGGAGCCGGAAACCTGCAGGAGCCCCGGGATCGCCTAGCCCTGCTCGCGAGGCGCTGTCCAGAGTCCTGCCGCGTCCCGAATCTCCGCAGGGAAACCTCGCTCCCTCCTGAGTCTCCCGCACCCTTTCAGGCTCGCTTCCCTTTCCTTGCCGAGGAGACGCGCTTTGCTTCTCAGGGATCCAAGGGAGCACTGCTGGGAGCTTCCCCCTCCCCTGCTCCGGCTCTCTCGTCGCCTCTCCTTTGTTTTCGTGGCAACGCAAAGTGCTTCTCGGAGTCTCTAGCTTCCCAGGCAGAGCAGGCGGATGATATTCAGCACCACGCTCCTCTCAGTTGCAGTGTCGCCAGAAAAAGCGACCTTGTCTGATGGCCTCTGTCCGTCTGGGTTTCTTCTCCCTCGTCGTCGTCCTCTTCCTCCCCCTCTCTCTTGATCTGATTCTCTCTCCTTGCTGTGACCTCATTGGGATTTAGGAGATTGACGGAGGAGGGAAAAGCCTGATGTATCTCTAGGTCTAGGACCAATACTCTGGGCCGGCCCTTGGTCTGCCCCGCCCCGGGACCCTGATCACAGGAATCCAAGCGATCCTACCTCCGCATCTTACCCTCCCTCTCCCTGCTGGGCTTCCATCCAGCTGCGAGGCCAGGCGAGGCGATGCCTACGTCAAGGCCCGGGCTCGTTGGGTGTAAAACTTTCTTGTGCGTGTACGCGAGGTGGGGAGGGCAGCGATCAGAGAGGCAGACAGCGCAGGGATGGAGGAAAGCCAGACTCCGAAGGACCCTCGCCAAAGAATAACTGTCCACAAGAGCTAGCCTAAGCCCGCTCTCACGAGAATCTGCTCCTGGCTGTCACGACCTGTCACCTGTGTCCCAGGGGGAAGAGGCAGTTGGCTGCAAGGATGTGGCCAAGGCTGCTCTCCAGCTCGCAGACCCTTGCCTTACCGCAGTTTCTGGGATGCATAGCCAGATCCAACGCGGTGGAGACAGAGTGTTCTCACTCAAATTCCAGAGATGGGTATACTTAAGTGCTACATCAGAATGGACATCATTTTTTAAAAAAAAGTCTGGCTCATTGCACAATTTTTGTTGACAGTCTGACGTAAAAATCTTTATGTCCGGGGCCAGCTCAGGTGTGGGTATTTTTGTGTTGTGGTCTTTGATGCAGATGAGAGTCTAGAAGTCTGGGAAAAGTTGTGTTTGGACTCTGTTTTCGTTTCTCTGCTTTTACCTTATAAAATATTTCAAGGTATTCCATCAAGGAGATCCAAGAAATGGAGAGACGAGACGAGATCTTGGAAGGTGGAACATCTTCTTTAGTAATTGCGTTCTGTTGGAGGTGGATGGAAACAAAACAGAACAAAAGAGGATCCTGTTTGGGCACTTTAACATGAGAGTAGCATGTTGTAACATCTTGTCCTCTAAACACAAGCAAACCTGAGCAGGGCAGGCCACTTAGTGATTAAAGGAATCTTTAATCTTTTTTTTTTTTCAAAGTCCTAATGTTGAGAACATAAAAGCTGAGTGACCTGAAGCATAAGTTCTGTGACCTAAGTGCCAGTTTTAGTTTTCTTACACTTGACTCAGGGCTTGTTTCATAATTTAATTTTTTAAATAAAATTATTTTATTTAACTTTATTTATTTATTTTAATTTGACCAGAGACAGAGAGAGAGAGAGAGAGAGAGAGAGAGAAAGTGAGAAAGCAAGTCGCCAGGTCCAGAACTTGAACCGTAATTGCCCATGTGGGGGGTCCAGCACCCTTAACCACCATACCACCTGCCAGCCCCTCATAGTTTAATTTTAATTCTACCTGATAATTTATTTTCCTTATAATATTTCAGTAGTCTTTAATTTAAAATATTTTAATCTTCTTCCCTTAAAAAGGAGAATAAAGTAAGGAAAAAATTACAAGTTACTAGGCTTTAAAGAATCTTTAATTATTGAGATATTTGAAGAATGATTTAATATTTATATTGTATGAAAAGTAATGGATTCGTTTTGCCCTTCTGAAACCTGGCCCATCAAATAGTCAGTAGCTAGAATACCTCAAAAAGTTTACAATCTTAATGAAACATAGTTTATTTTATTTAAATAATTGTAGAAGTCATATAAATGATCTAATTTATTTGCAGAAATAATAAATCACCTATACTATATAGCCTTTGGTTTGTCTTTAGTCATGGCTCTTCTTTTTCAAAATTCAAGATGTGGTAATTATTAAATTAATTAATACATACCTGCAAGAAGGAAAGTAACTTACAGGAAGAGAAATTAATTTTTATAGAGAATATAAAGATGGTGTTAACCTTTGATATATTTCACAGGAAAAAGAAATATGTATTACTTAGTATAGTTTAATTTTCATCTTTGAATCTGATAGCTAGAAGTGAGTTCACTTAAAATTTCCAAAGCCTATTTATATTCCTAAGTATAAAAGTTATCGATTGTGAGTCACTGGTGTGCAATGCAAATTTTTTAAAAAGGTAAATTGTATATAGATGAAATTAAAACCATTTTCACTTAGAAGAAATCACCAATGAGTTAAAAAAAAATAAAACAACACACATTTTTAGGACTAAAACAGAACAGTAATTATCCACAGAAGAAATTACTATTTTGTGTTTAAAAATATGAGTATCAATGTTAGGTCTTAAAAAATCATACATGACTGAAGAGAAACCTTTCTCCATGGCTTCTGCGATGTAGTCATTTTGGGGCAAACCGAGAAATGAAGATTTCCCACCGATATTTCGGCCTCCAGCCTACAAAACTCGCGTGGTAGGAAGACCCTTTCAGGCCTCCTGTCTCTGTATCTGTCTTTGTCTCTCTCTACCTCTGTCTCTGTCTTCTCTCTCTCTCTCTCTTTTTAAATTTTTGCTTTTTAGAATTTTTTAAGGTGATGCATTTTTTTTCCTGGGCCTTCTGGCACCTCCTATCCCTTTATCTTGTTAGTAATTCCCTCTCCCCCTCCCAACCCAGGAGATGCAGAAGGCAAGGGAACAGGTCATCTCGAAGAGACACCTTTCTCCATGGCTCCTGTGATCTAGCCGTGTGGTTTTCTCATCTTTGGGTTTTATTGAAATTTTTTGAATATTATTTTTTTTGTTTTATTTAAACGTTTTTCTCTTAGTTTTTTCTTCTCTCTTTCTCTGTTTCTAGTCTGTTTTTTTTGCTGTTGTTGCTGTTGTTTCTCTCTCCCTGTTTCCTTTTCCGCATGCTCCTCTTTCTTCTGATTGGACTTCCAAGTTTGGGAAGAAACTGACCATCCACCAGATGACTAGAAATCGCTGCAGAACCACAAGAAATATGAGGAAGCAGGAAAATACCTCTCCTGCAAGGGAAAAGGATAACTCCTCTTCATCCACACACAGTTCAATGGAAATCATGGAAATGTCTGATAAAGAATTCAGAACATTCATAATGGCAAAGCTAACAGAGATGGAAGAGAAGAGAGACAAGGAACTGCTGAAGAGGGAGGAGAAAGGAGTTGAAGAGTTCCAGGAGGTGAGGAAATTCATGCAAGATCTAAAAGAGGAATTTCACACTTTACAAAAGAATCAGATGGAACTGTTAGAGATGAAGGCTATAATACAAGAAATCAAAATCTCCCTTGAAAGTATTAAAAGCAGACTAGATCATACAGAAAATAGAATCTCTAATGTAGAAGAGAAAATGGTTGGCCTAGAAAAATCCACCGCGAAGACTGAGAAAATGGCCCAAAAATTTGAGAATAATATGCGAGAAGTACTAGATACCATCAAACGTCCAAACATCCGGATAATAGGCATCCCAGAAGGTGAAGAGACTCATAAGGGCATTGATAATCTATTCCATGAAATCTTACAAGAAAATTTTCCAAACCTGGAGAGGCACTCAAAGATTCAGTCCCAAGAAATACAGAGGACCCCAAATAGAATCAACCCAAGAAGATCTTCTCCAAGACACATTATAGCCAGATTGACCAAAACCACAGACAAAGACAAGATACTAAGACTGGCAAGAGAAAAAAGGCAAGTTACCTACAAAGGGTATCCCATCAGACTAACGGCAGACCTCTCATCGGAAACAATGAGAGCGAGGAGAGAATGGGAAAATGTATTCAAAGTATTAAGGGAAAAGCAATTTCAACCGAGAATTCTGTACCCAGCAAGGTTATCGTTCATTTGGGAAGAAAAGACACGAACTTTCCCAGATAAACAAAACCTGAAAGAATTTACCAGCACCAGACCGGATCTCCAAGAAGTTCTTAAGGGAGTGCTATGTCAGTAAAATTAAATGCAGACACACAGAAATAAGAGTTCAGAAACTAAGAAAATGGGCAACTTAATTGTAGGGCCAAAAGCTGGAGTTGAGTATTACATCCCAGATTTCAATCTGGAACATCGAACCTCAACAGATACAGAAGAAAGATTAAGTACATGAGACTGAACTGATGAAACAGTATTCTACGACTTGACTAAAATATTGCTGCTTTTCTTCTAAGCTTTGTTGTCTGGTTTTAAGGACTTTTGTCCTGTCTTCAGCTATCAATAGATTCATGTTCCGACTATTTGAACAGAATACTAACCTGTTTCTAGGCTTTAAGTTTCAAAGAAATATCCTTACCAGTTCAAAACTGCTTTTCTTGAAACCATCGGCTGATCTTGCTATTGAAAGTAGTTAGATTACTTATGATATTGTGTGACCAACGAAATGTTGGGGGAAAAGGGATTGAAGACAACTGTAGACAGCAGAGATAGTGTAATAAGAGAGTGGAATAGGGCAGAGGGCTAGACATGGGGTAAAAAAACATATATATGAAAGTAGAAATGGAATATTATGGATGATAACATGCATTATTAAGCCACTATATAGTATATTCTAGATGGGAAACCACATTTAGAATGTTGTGATGATGCTCAGGGAATGAATGTAAATTAATAAAAAAAAAAAATTTTCAGAAGAAAAAAAAAAAAGGCATTAGAAATACCTATTTGATGACTGCAGTTAAGCTATATAGCCCTAGTTAGGTGCTACGTTATAGTATGTTCATTCTATTCACTGAGGTTTATGCCTAAAGTCAGTCTTGTGTTCATGGATATGTACATATCAGCTGTGCTTGCTATTGAAAATATTTAGATTTATTAAGATATTTAGTGAAACAATAAAATGGGGGAGGCATAGAAAGCAACAATAGATACCAGACACAGTGTGGGAGGAGGGTGGGAGATGGCAGAGGGTGAGATAGGGAATCAAGGATGGGAAAAAAGGCAAAATATACAGAAAACAAGAAATGGAAAATGATTTGTTGACAATAACACATATGTTGATGTGCTTGATTGAGCCAATATACAGTGTATTCTCAATGGAAAAATCTCATTTTGTATGCTATAATGATGTACAGTGAATGAATGTAAATAAAAAAAAAAATGTA
>NW_006159915.1:1793559-1802616 GCF_000334495.1 Tupaia belangeri chinensis
CGACCTGCGGCTTGTGCTGTCGGAGGGCCAGGCTGAAGCTGACCGCCCCCACGGCCACGCTGGACACCCCCAGCCCTATCTCCAGCACAGAGAGCACCAGGAGGCTCCCAATGATCTGGCCGCTGGTGCACATCCTTCCTCGGTCATCATTCCTTCCAGATCAGAGAGAGAAACTAACCATCCACCTTCTTTCTGCGACTATCCCCCTTACCCCTTCCACCTCCCTACCAGATCCCCAAACTTTTCTTTCTTCACCAGCGAAGCACTGTCCATAGGACTGAATTTCCAGAATCGGAGACTCTCTTCCCTGGCCCGGCCAGAGGCGAAAGAGCTGCTCCACCCCCTGGTTCGTTCTGACAGCGATCGTAGGATCTTCCTGGGTGGGCGGTGGGAGTCCAGGAGAAGAGCGCACACCAATCGCAGCGCTTTGAGGACGGAGCCGGAAACCTGCAGGAGCCCCGGGATCGCCTAGCCCTGCTCGCGAGGCGCTGTCCAGAGTCCTGCCGCGTCCCGAATCTCCGCAGGGAAACCTCGCTCCCTCCTGAGTCTCCCGCACCCTTTCAGGCTCGCTTCCCTTTCCTTGCCGAGGAGACGCGCTTTGCTTCTCAGGGATCCAAGGGAGCACTGCTGGGAGCTTCCCCCTCCCCTGCTCCGGCTCTCTCGTCGCCTCTCCTTTGTTTTCGTGGCAACGCAAAGTGCTTCTCGGAGTCTCTAGCTTCCCAGGCAGAGCAGGCGGATGATATTCAGCACCACGCTCCTCTCAGTTGCAGTGTCGCCAGAAAAAGCGACCTTGTCTGATGGCCTCTGTCCGTCTGGGTTTCTTCTCCCTCGTCGTCGTCCTCTTCCTCCCCCTCTCTCTTGATCTGATTCTCTCTCCTTGCTGTGACCTCATTGGGATTTAGGAGATTGACGGAGGAGGGAAAAGCCTGATGTATCTCTAGGTCTAGGACCAATACTCTGGGCCGGCCCTTGGTCTGCCCCGCCCCGGGACCCTGATCACAGGAATCCAAGCGATCCTACCTCCGCATCTTACCCTCCCTCTCCCTGCTGGGCTTCCATCCAGCTGCGAGGCCAGGCGAGGCGATGCCTACGTCAAGGCCCGGGCTCGTTGGGTGTAAAACTTTCTTGTGCGTGTACGCGAGGTGGGGAGGGCAGCGATCAGAGAGGCAGACAGCGCAGGGATGGAGGAAAGCCAGACTCCGAAGGACCCTCGCCAAAGAATAACTGTCCACAAGAGCTAGCCTAAGCCCGCTCTCACGAGAATCTGCTCCTGGCTGTCACGACCTGTCACCTGTGTCCCAGGGGGAAGAGGCAGTTGGCTGCAAGGATGTGGCCAAGGCTGCTCTCCAGCTCGCAGACCCTTGCCTTACCGCAGTTTCTGGGATGCATAGCCAGATCCAACGCGGTGGAGACAGAGTGTTCTCACTCAAATTCCAGAGATGGGTATACTTAAGTGCTACATCAGAATGGACATCATTTTTTAAAAAAAAGTCTGGCTCATTGCACAATTTTTGTTGACAGTCTGACGTAAAAATCTTTATGTCCGGGGCCAGCTCAGGTGTGGGTATTTTTGTGTTGTGGTCTTTGATGCAGATGAGAGTCTAGAAGTCTGGGAAAAGTTGTGTTTGGACTCTGTTTTCGTTTCTCTGCTTTTACCTTATAAAATATTTCAAGGTATTCCATCAAGGAGATCCAAGAAATGGAGAGACGAGACGAGATCTTGGAAGGTGGAACATCTTCTTTAGTAATTGCGTTCTGTTGGAGGTGGATGGAAACAAAACAGAACAAAAGAGGATCCTGTTTGGGCACTTTAACATGAGAGTAGCATGTTGTAACATCTTGTCCTCTAAACACAAGCAAACCTGAGCAGGACAGGCCACTTAGTGATTAAAGGAATCTTTAATCTTTTTTTTTTTTCAAATTCCTAATGTTGAGAACATAAAAGCTGAGTGACCTGAAGCATAAGTTCTGTAACCTAAGTGCCAGTTTTAGTTTTCTTACACTTGACTCAGGGCTTGTTTCATAATTTAATTTTTTAAATAAAATTATTTTATTTAACTTTATTTATTTATTTTAATTTGACCAGAGACAGAGAGAGAGAGAGAGAGAGAGAGAGAGAGAAAGTGAGAAAGCAAGTCGCCAGGTCCAGAACTTGAACCGTAATTGCCCATGTGGGGGGTCCAGCACCCTTAACCACCATACCACCTGCCAGCCCCTCATAGTTTAATTTTAATTCTACCTGATAATTTATTTTCCTTATAATATTTCAGTAGTCTTTAATTTAAAATATTTTAATCTTCTTCCCTTAAAAAGGAGAATAAAGTAAGGAAAAAATTACAAGTTACTAGGCTTTAAAGAATCTTTAATTATTGAGATATTTGAAGAATGATTTAATATTTATATTGTATGAAAAGTAATGGATTCGTTTTGCCCTTCTGAAACCTGGCCCATCAAATAGTCAGTAGCTAGAATACCTCAAAAAGTTTACAATCTTAATGAAACATAGTTTATTTTATTTAAATAATTGTAGAAGTCATATAAATGATCTAATTTATTTGCAGAAATAATAAATCACCTATATAGCCTAGCCTTTGGTTTGTCTTTAGTCATGGCTCTTCTTTTTCAAAATTCAACATGTGGTAATTATTAAATTGATTAATACATACCTGCAAGAAGGAAAGTAACTTACAGGAAGAGAAATTAATTTTTATAGAGAATATAAAGATGGTGTTAACCTTTGATATATTTCACAGGAAAAAGAAATATGTATTACTTAGTATAGTTTAATTTTCATCTTTGAATCTGATAGCTAGAAGTGAGTTCACTTAAAATTTCCAAAGCCTATTTATATTCCTAAGTATAAAAGTTATCGATTGTGAGTCACTGGTGTGCAATGCAAATTTTTTAAAAAGGTAAATTGTATATAGATGAAATTAAAACCATTTTCACTTAGAAGAAACCACCAATGAGTTAAAAAAAAATAAAACAACACATATTTTTAGGACTAAAACAGAACAGTAATTATCCACAGAAGAAATTACTATTTTGTGTTTAAAAATATGAGTATCAATGTTAGGTCTTAAAAAATCATACATGACTGAAGAGAAACCTTTCTCCATGGCTTCTGCGATGTAGTCATTTTGGGGCAAACCGAGAAATGAAGATTTCCCACCGATATTTCGGCCTCCAGCCTACAAAACTCGCGTGGTAGGAAGACCCTTTCAGGCCTCCTGTCTCTGTATCTGTCTTTGTCTCTCTCTACCTCTGTCTCTGTCTTCTCTCTCTCTCTCTCTTTTTAAATTTTTGCTTTTTAGAATTTTTTAAGGTGATGCATTTTTTTTCCTGGGCCTTCTGGCACCTCCTATCCCTTTATCTTGTTAGTAATTCCCTCTCCCCCTCCCAACCCAGGAGATGCAGAAGGCAAGGGAACAGGTCATCTCGAAGAGACACCTTTCTCCATGGCTCCTGTGATCTAGCCGTGTGGTTTTCTCATCTTTGGGTTTTATTGAAATTTTTTGAATATTATTTTTTTTGTTTTATTTAAACGTTTTTCTCTTAGTTTTTTCTTCTCTCTTTCTCTGTTTCTAGTCTGTTTTTTTTGCTGTTGTTGCTGTTGTTTCTCTCTCCCTGTTTCCTTTTCCGCATGCTCCTCTTTCTTCTGATTGGACTTCCAAGTTTGGGAAGAAACTGACCATCCACCAGATGACTAGAAATCGCTGCAGGACCACAAGAAATATGAGGAAGCAGGAAAATACCTCTCCTGCAAGGGAAAAGGATAACTCCTCTTCATCCACACACAGTTCAATGGAAATCATGGAAATGTCTGATAAAGAATTCAGAACATTCATAATGGCAAAGCTAACAGAGATGGAAGAGAAGAGAGACAAGGAACTGCTGAAGAGGGAGGAGAAAGGAGTTGAAGAGTTCCAGGAGGTGAGGAAATTCATGCAAGATCTAAAAGAGGAATTTCACACTTTACAAAAGAATCAGATGGAACTGTTAGAGATGAAGGCTATAATACAAGAAATCAAAATCTCCCTTGAAAGTATTAAAAGCAGACTAGATCATACAGAAAATAGAATCTCTAATGTAGAAGAGAAAATGGTTGGCCTAGAAAAATCCACCGCGAAGACTGAGAAAATGGCCCAAAAATTTGAGAATAATATGCGAGAAGTACTAGATACCATCAAACGTCCAAACATCCGGATAATAGGCATCCCAGAAGGTGAAGAGACTCATAAGGGCATTGATAATCTATTCCATGAAATCTTACAAGAAAATTTTCCAAACCTGGAGAGGCACTCAAAGATTCAGTCCCAAGAAATACAGAGGACCCCAAATAGAATCAACCCAAGAAGATCTTCTCCAAGACACATTATAGCCAGATTGACCAAAACCACAGACAAAGACAAGATACTAAGACTGGCAAGAGAAAAAAGGCAAGTTACCTACAAAGGGTATCCCATCAGACTAACGGCAGACCTCTCATCGGAAACAATGAGAGCGAGGAGAGAATGGGAAAATGTATTCAAAGTATTAAGGGAAAAGCAATTTCAACCGAGAATTCTGTACCCAGCAAGGTTATCGTTCATTTGGGAAGAAAAGACACGAACTTTCCCAGATAAACAAAACCTGAAAGAATTTACCAGCACCAGACCGGATCTCCAAGAATATATATGTGAAAGTAGAAATGGAATATTATTGATGATAACATGCATGATTAAGCCACTATGCAGTTTATCCTAGATGGGAAATCACACTTAGTATGTTGTGATGATGCTCAGGGAATGAAAGTAAATTAATTAAAAAAAATTTTCAGGAGAAAAAAAACCCAAAAAACACTAAAACTGTTATCGAAATAAAAAAATGCATATTTAATGACCGCAGTAAACTATACAGCCCCAGCTAAGTACTACTTTATATACTACTTTATAGTATGTTCATTCTGCTCTCTGAGGTTTATGCCTAAAGTCACACTTGGGTTCATGTATATGTATATATCAGCTGCGCTTGCTATTGCAAATATTTAGACTAATTAAGTTCATTAGCAAATCAATTAAATGGGGGAAAAGACATAGAAAGCAACCATGAACACCAGAGACAATGTGGAAGGAGGGTGGAACATGGCAGAGGGGGAGGGATAGGAGGGCAAAAAAAAAAAAAAAAGCAAAATATACAAGACATAAGTAATGGAAAATTATTTGTTGATAACATGTATGTCGATGTGCTTGATTGAGCCAATATACAGTGTATTTTGGATGGAAAATTCATTTTGTATGCTGTAATGATGTATAGTGGATTAATGTAAAAAATAAATTTAAAGGAAAAAAATAAAATTAAAAAAATTATACATGATCTTTTCTGGGATACAAAGTACATATTTTGTGTGCCTTTTAAAAAGATGTGAGGTGTTCTCGAAGTAAACCTAAATTTATGTAAAATTTTCTCATAATCATAGTAATCAAGAACAAAAATATGAGTTAAAGCAGGCAAAATTATTTGTTATTGTCATTATTATAATTATCCTGTAAGATTATTTGCTAGAAAAGGAATTACGATAAAACCCTAGATCAAGAGATTACTAGACAGAGTGTATTGGTGTTCAGGCAAGAGTGACACCACAAATTGAAGATTTAATTTTTCTCATGCCATGATACAACAAAAGAACTACTTACGAATTCCATCGAGAGATGGTTCAATACTTCAAATATAGCAATAACACAAAAAATCTCAAGTTTGCCACCTGCTGGCTTATACATGATACACGTGAATGTGTGGGAAGTCTCAAAGAAATTCTTACTAAACCTTTTAATTAAAAAAAAAAGTTCTTCGTAATTGTTTTCTTTAAGGACCTAAGTATTGCAAATTAGTATTCAAGAGTTTTGAGGTACTCATGTACCCATTTACTCATAGTAGACTTATAGAAATTTTAATATCTGTATGAAAGAAAATCCAGGAATAGGTGGAAAAAATATCTCCTGTTCTAAGTAATAAAGTAAGTTGACAAAATGTTCACTAATATAAGGATAGTTATTGAAAATGTAGAAATTTTTCAATGATAATTTTGAGATCTGACTTAAAGTGTGTAAACTGTTATAAATCAAATTTGTATGGTACTCCTAGGCACTGAATGGCCAATGTAGTACAAAAAATTAACAAAAAGAAAAATTACAAGATGATTTCAAACCATTTTATTGTTCTGATGTGTTAGAAGTCTATTGATACTTGAAGAGCCACCTGTGAGCCGGGGGAGTGTCCTCCCGGTGTCTTTGGGGCCAGAGGAATCCTGAAGCCATGAACTACATATGTATGGTTTGAGAGACACTCTGAGTTTTATTCTGAAAGCCCTGCAAATACCCTAAAAACGGATGTGTTCTAGAACAGACCTATGGCCAAATGGTGGCAGAGCCTACATAGAACTATGCTTCGTGGTGTTCTGGGAAAAACACTTCGACTTGTCGGCTATACCATTCAGTATGGCTGTATAGCTCACTGTGCTTTCGAATATGTTGGTGGTGTTGTCATGTGTTCTGGACCATCAATAGAGCCTATAATTCAAAATTCAGATACTGTCTTTGCAGAAAATCTTAGTTGGCATTTTTATGGTATCCAAAGAGGTGACATTGTGATTGCAAAAAGCTCAAGTGACCCAAAATCAAACATTTGCAAAAGAGTCATTGGTTTGGAAGGAGACAAAATCCACACCACTAGCTCATCAAATTTCTTTAAAAGCCATAATTATGTGCCAACAGTTTAAGGTGCTGGATCCCATATGGCCAGGTTTGTGTTTCAAGTATTGGATACAGTGACTTGAGATTCACACCAGGCACATGTGCGTGTATGCCCAACATCCTGAGAGGAGGATGGGGGAGAAGGGAGGAGAAGGGATTGCCACATGACCATACTCCAAAACACATCAAATATTATAAAACACTGGGCCCACAGGTGGGGACCATATGGGTGGACTGGGTTCAATTCTCAGTTAAACCTGAAAGCCAGGAGCAGTGGTGTGCATTTGTAATCCCAGAGACTCAGAAGGCTGAGGCAGGAGAATCAGGAGCGGAATGCTGACCTGGGCAACATCACAAGACCCTGTCTAACAAAGAAGACATGGTGGTATACTCCTGTGGTCCCAGCTACTTGGGATGCTGAGGCAGTAAGACTGTGACACAGCAAAGCTGTGTTATAATATTGTAGTATTTAATATTATATATATAGTAGTTTTATCACTTCTCATTGGTTTGGAAGGAGACAAAATCCACACCACTAGCTCATCAAATTTCTTTAAAAGCCATAATTATGTGCCAACAGTTTAAGGTGCTGGATCCCATATGGCCAGGTTTGTGTTTCAAGTATTGGATACAGTGACTTGAGATTCACACCAGGCACATGTGCGTGTATGCCCAACATCCTGAGAGGAGGATGGGGGAGAAGGGAGGAGAAGGGATTGCCACATGACCATACTCCAAAACACATCAAATATTATAAAACACTGGGCCCACAGGTGGGGACCATATGGGTGGACTGGGTTCAATTCTCAGTTAAACCTGAAAGCCAGGAGCAGTGGTGTGCATTTGTAATCCCAGAGACTCAGAAGGCTGAGGCAGGAGAATCAGGAGCGGAATGCTGACCTGGGCAACATCACAAGACCCTGTCTAACAAAGAAGACATGGTGGTATACTCCTGTGGTCCCAGCTACTTGGGATGCTGAGGCAGTAAGACTGTGACACAGCAAAGCTGTGTTATAATATTGTAGTATTTAATATTATATATATAGTAGTTTTATCACTTCTGGCTATTATGAAGAAAGTGGAATTGTTCTTACCTTCCAACTATATACAAAATATGGAAGTAAATAGCTTTTAGATACTATACAACAGGCAGCACAGAACAGTCTTCCTTGGTAGAAGAGAAACAATGTTTTCTGTCCCAGTTTTTTGACAGTATGACAAGAAGTAGGGTACCAGGCAGAGAATGGGGATCTTACAAAATTTAGGAGAAAGATAGCAGAATTCTTGGAAGCTGAGCATCATGGACCAAATGTCTGTTTCCCCTCCAAATTCAGGGGAATTTTGAATTATAGGCTCCATTGATGATCCAGAACACATGACAACACCACCAACATATTCGAAAGCACAGTGAGCTATACAGCCATACTGAATGGTATAGCCCTAGGTAGGGCTTTGGGGAAGTAATTAGGGTTAGATGACATCGTGAGGATGGAGCTCTTGTGATGGAATTAGCATCCTTATATGAGAAAGAGACTGAAGTTCATTTCCTTCACAGTTTGAAACTATTCAACAAGAAGACATTTATAAATCAAAACTAGGGCCCTCACCAAATACCAAATCTGCCAGCACCCTAACCTTGGACTCCTGAGCCTCTGGAACTCAGACAGTGAGGGAACCAAAGTTTTAAAGATTGAGTATGGGAGTAGCGAAAGTTTCATGAAGAAAAAAATGTCATAAATCTCCTTTAATCAGTTGCTAAACTCCAAGCCATACAGTCATAAGATATTATTCCACAAGGCTCTATAAAAATATTCTAAGATGTAGTGGTCAACTATTTTCCAGATTTGGTGAAAACTACAAGCCCACAGATGCAAAAAGCTCAATAAACAGCAAGTACTATACATAAAAATAACTGTAAATAGGACAATCATACCAAAACAGATCACAGCCAAATTGCTGGAAACCAGTGATAAGGATTAAAACTTAAAAGCAGTCAGAAGGAAAAGAACACATTATGTATATAGAAACAAAGGCAAGAATTCTATACTTTTCAGATAAAATTATTCAAGCCTGAGACAGGTGAATAACATTTTAAAAACAAGCAGAAAAAAAAAAAAAAAAAAAAAAAAAAAAAAAACAACAAAAAACCCAAAAAAAACCCAACCCTGCTAATCTAGAATTATATGCCTAGAAAAAATATATTTTTTTGAAAAGGAAACCGACCAATAAAAGATGAAAGAATTTACTGACATAAGATCTTCATCATAAGTGAAACTAAAATATTCTTTGGGAATCAAAATATCCTATACTTACTTTTCTTTTTTTT
>NW_006159915.1:1802718-1843011 GCF_000334495.1 Tupaia belangeri chinensis
GATGGCCACGCCGCAATCCCTTCTCCTCCATTCTCCTCTTGGGATCTTGGGCACGCACGCACACGCGCCCGGCATGAGTTTAAGCCACCAGGTCCAAGACTCGAACTGCGGTTGACGACATGGGAGTCCAGCAACAATATTCTAGATGGAAATTAAGATCTATGCAAAAGAAATGTTGAGTGTAATAAAGATACATATATGAGTAATCATAAACAAATTTTTTTAGTTATATTCTTTTGAAAAGATAATTGATATATGAAAGTTATATTCTTTTGAAAAGATAATTGATATATAAAAGATAATTGATATATAAACAAATTTTTTTGTTATATTCTTTTGAAAAGATAATTGATATATAAAAGATAATTGATATATATATTCTTTTGAAAAGATAATTGATATATAAAAGATAATTGATATATAAAATATATATTTTGGAATTTATAACATATTTACAACTAAAATATATGCTGTCAATAACAGAGTAAATAATAGAACAAAATGAAAATAGATTGTTGTAACATTCTTATATTCCACAAATAGTAGTGTAGCATTATTTGAGATTAGTTGTAATAAGCTAAAGATGCAATGTTCAGACTTAAGGTATAGCAACTACTAAGCAACAGTGATAAAAAGAAACATAACAAATAGTCTAAACATTACTATATTAATCTAAAATAAGACATGAAAAGAAAAAGAAACAAAGAATAGGACAAATATCAAGATGATGCCATTCACCCCAACCATATCAATCATTCTAATGTAAACGGTTAGATCACTACAAATAAAATGCAGGGTTGGTAAGACTGAATGAAAAACATGATCAAATTTTGTGCAATCTACAGAAAGCCTAGTGTAAGTACTAAGTCATGGAAAAGTTAAAGGTAAAAAGGTCAGAATTTTTTTCCTGGGTATAACATATTAATGTCCTTCTAGTAGAACCTCATTTAGAAAAAAAGTATAAAATATGGACATAATGTATAGCTCTCTAACGGTATGGAATATAAGCAGGCAAACTCTGGTTATAAGTGCATGCTTACTTAAAAAATGGAGTTAGAGAAATATACAAGTCCCTATTGCTGTGACTTTTAGCCTATGGCTAGGTGCAGGCTATAAAATGCATTCAGCCATGACAGGGGCACAGCATGAAGAACTCTTCAGTCTTTGTGACCTAGAAAACCATAAATGTGGAGCTATAAAAGTGTTCATGACAGTGAGAGTATGGAGCATCTTGAAGGAAGGAAGCCAGAGAGTAGGTATCAAATCTTTGATAAAACTTTGTATCACACTTGTTGGAACGGGTTTATAGATGTAAACTTAGACAGAATTTCCATGTAAGAAATAGAGTTTACAGTTCCTACATAGCTAAGAAAATCACAGCTAAAACAGAGGAAATTGTACTTAGTAGAGAAAAAATTGTACTTATTAGAGAAAAAGTTGCAGAATCCAGAATCTTTACTACCTAATAGTCATAACATCCTAAATATAATTTAAAAATTGCCCAATATAAGAAGAATTAAGGAAATAAAGAATATGCTCCACAGAGAAAAAATGGAAGCGTCTGCTCACCAAATAAACCAGATGTTGTAACTAACAGTTAAATATTTTTAAGAGTAATTACTATCCTCAATGGATTAAAACAGAATTTTTTTGTTGCGCAAAATCCTGAAAGGAGGAAAAAATGTAGGAGAAGGAACTGTTATGACCATTTCCCATAAAGGGTACTGTCTCCCATCCCCTCCCCTCCCCTCTCCTCTCCCCTCCCCTCTCTCCCTTCCTCTCCTCTCCTCTGCTCTCCTCTCCTCTGCTCTGCACTCCTCTCCCTCCCCTCTTTTCTCTCTCTCTGTTTTTCTGTCTCGGTCTCTCTCTGACAAACACATACACCATCTGCAAATAGAAGAAAAAAATATATAACATACATGGATGCAACCATGAAAAAAAGAGAAAATTGGACAGAAAAAAAGTTGAGACTATAATGACACAAGATTATACAAATTTGATAGAGAACATTTATATATTCAAGATGTTAAATGAACACCAAGCAGGATAAACATATAGAAAGCAACAACAAGGCTAATTCAAGTCATTGCCTTGTGGGAATTTATAACCAAAGTAGATGCATAACACATAGCAAACGCTAATATAAAGGATAAGACATATGGTGTTCTACGTATGCAAGTTGTTCATGTTTACCTAAAGTGCAAATAATGGACTGTAAGTGTGCTATGAAAAGTTAAGGGTGAATTGGAATGATTAAAGTACAAAAAGAAAATTAAAAATATGTGAATAACCACAGGAATACAGCTAAGAAGCTACCAGGAAAACTTAAATGGACTTAAATGTTTAAAATCCATCTAACCTCAGTCAGAATGGTTATGATCAAAAATACAAAGCATGACAAGTGTTGGCAAGGTTGTGGAGAAAAAGGAACATTAGTGCACCTTGGTGGGAATATAAATTAGTACAGCCACTATGAAAAAAAAATGAAATTCTTCAAAATTTTACAAATAGAACTACCATATAACCCAATAATTCTACTCTTTAGATACTTGCCCAAAGAACAAGAAATCAGTCTGTGGCAGAGATATTTGCATCTCCATATTTACTGAAGCATTATTTACAATAGCTAAGTCATGGAATCAGCTTAAGTGCCTAACAACTGATGATTGGATTAAGAAAATGTCGCATATATACACAATGAAATACTATTCAGCTATTATGAACTGTGAAATTTTGTTATTTGGAACAAGGTGGCTAAATTTATAACTAAAACATATGATAACAATATCACAGTATGAAACCCAGAAGATTGTTTGTAGGGCTTGTAATGTATAGAGATATAAGACATATATAAGATATAAGACATATAACAGATTCTAATGTAAAGGATGAGAAATACGGTACTCTATTTTTGCAAGTTGTTTATGTTTACACACAGTGAAAATAATGAACTGCAGTGGGCTATGAAAAGTCAAGGGTGCATTATGATTACTAAAGTAACAAAAAGAAAATTAAAAATATATAAATAACCACAGAAATATAGCCAGATTTAATGCTAAGTGGAATAAGCTAACCTATGAAGACAAAAACTGTATGTCCCCATTTAATGTATACAGAATATCTGCACTCCATGGTTGAAATTTAAAGATTTGAAGATGTAGAAGGCAATTGCAGTTAACAGACACTGGACAGAGGGTGAGAAATTTTGGGAGAGAGGCTCATGAGAAAATGTTTGACAGACACAAGAATGCATGAAAACAAGCCAAATAAATTATGGAGTGCTACACCACAACAGAGGTTAAAAAACGGCGACATGTTCTAGTAGAATGAAAATCAAAGACGCATAACATAATGTAATGTTCTTTGTTGAAGATGATGAACATGGTAGTATCATTGATTAAACTATCACACACTCCGTGCATATGTTGAAAAATCTCAAATGTATGCCAAAAATATACAATGAAATATAAAGAAGAATTATAAAATAAATGGAAAAGATCCAAATAAAAGACATGAAAAGAGGAATGCAGGGACAAAACATACAGGAGACAAGTAGGGAAAAAAGTAAAATGGTACATCAATAGCCAACAATATTAATAATTGCATTTAATATATTAAGCATAAATTAAATAAATATTACAACTAAAATATAGAGATTATCAGAAAGAATAAAAAGGTGAAAAAGAACCAATTATATGTTGTATACAAAAACATACACTTTAAACAGAAATGCAGGTAGGTTGAAAGTGAGTAAATGTAAAAAGATAGTCATGCAAACTGGCTATATTATTCCATAAGATAGAGTCTTTTGTAATCTAATCATGGAGGTGACATCTCATCATGTTTACCATATTCTGTTAGTCGAAAGTAAATTGCTAGGTTTAGTCCATGCTGAAGGGAAGGGATATTACATAAAGATTTTAATTCTACTAAGGCATTTATTGGTAAACATGTCAGAAATTGACTACCAGCACTTATCAAATTACCCCTTTTATTCTTTCATTGTGTTTATTTCTATCTCTGATAATAATTCGGTCATTATTATTATGGCTGTCTCTACTGCCTTCTCTACTTACATGTTAAGAAAGCATGGTTACATCACTGGGATCTCATGTAATTAACTCTGGTTAGAGTCATGGACCTGGCAGCTTAAAACTCATGCTGGGTGCATATGAATGCTTGCCCAAAATCCCAAATGGAGAATGGAGGAAAGGGATTGAGGTGTGGCCATCCCACCAGGGGTAGGAGGGAGATTTCTTTCTTTCTCTCTTCTCTCTCCAGTGAGCGCATATGCCCTATTGCAAAAATTTATCTCTCTAAAAAACAAAAACAAAAACAACTATTATGTTGGAAAGACAAGAATTAAGGGCAGCTTCTAATCACCAACCAGTGAGGAATAAACACTTTTAATCTAATCACCCAGTTCACCTTCTGAGAAGGACCAAAAAACTGATAAATAGCCTTATTCTGATTGAAGGAGGGAGGTGGGAACACCAGAATATAGCAAGAAAAAAGACAGAAACCTCTGAAGTACCAGGACTAAGGCTGGAGACTTAGAAAGGAAGATGAAGCACGCAGCTGAGATTGACCCAGAGCTGAAGTGAGGTCCCCGTGATGGGGGAGAGTTGAGTGCAATAAACCTGGCAGGGACTGCCATCTCTAACATCTGCAGTCATTTTTTAAAAAAAGAATTATTTATTTAATTTTATTTATTCATTCACTTATTTTAATTTAACCAGAGAGAGACACCAGAGAGAGGGAGAAAGTGAGAAAGCAAGCCACTGGGTCCAGGACTCGAATTGTGGTGAGGTATGTGGGAGTGTCCAGAGCATTAACCACCATGCCACCTGTTGGTCTCTCATCCACAGTCCTAACCACAGGAGAGCTATATAGTCATCTCAGATCTCAAATTCAATGTATGGAGGGATTTTCCTGGAGTCCACATGAAGGCACTGCCCCAGAAAATGAATACATGCTGATAACTCCACCTCTTGAGAATCAAGCCCCAGTGCATAATGCCATTTTGGGTAGTAGAGCCACAGGTGAAATGCACCCTACCCTGGGAATCAGTAGATCCCCACTTGTATGTCTCTTAGGCCCCACTGTTTCCTCACCATACTCTGCAAATTGCAGCAGAGCAAGATCAGCAGTTGAGTCCATTAATGCAGCAGTGATCCAGCATCTGAGCCATGTACCATTATGTGCTCAAAGAAACAAGTGGTCCACAATAGGGAGGATGACTCTGGAATCTCTGGTGAGCCTCAGAGATGGTGGCTTTCAGAACCTGCCCACTAAAAACAGACTCCCTTCCACATAGCCCCCAAGACAGAGGCCCTCAAATATTCCCCTAGAGACTGAGGAATTAGACATCCCATCCAAGAGACTGAAAAATCAAATTAACTGCCATCCTGCCAGAGACTAAAGACTCCATACCTCAACATGGTTTGAGGTTGCCCCTTTACCTAGTGTAGTCTCTATATCTGGGGCCCAGAGTCACTGTTTCAGATATCATCACCCACACAGGATCCCGTGGCTCTATCCCTTCATCTAAAACATCTTCCATGCCACCCACTCCCTATCTAGGGTCAGAATTGCTCCTCTGCCCCCACAACCCTACCCCATATACAACCAACTCAGCCAAGCTCACCACCAGGATGTAGTCGCTATACAGTTACCTCAGCTGGGCGGGTCCTCCATATGGACCATCTGTACAACCTGAAAACAATGGCTGCCTCTTTGAAATAATTCCATAAATGATTCTGATTTAATAAATACACAATTAAAGTTATATATATATATATAATTCTTTCATTTAACTTTATTTATTTATTTATACTTCAATTTGTCTCAGGAGAGGGAGAGAGAGAGAAAGAGAAAGCAAGCAAAGAACTCTAACTGTGGTCAGTCCTGTGAGAGTCCAGTGCCCTTAACCACTATGCCACCTCTCAGCTCCAACATTATGTATCTTAACATATTTTTCTATTGTTTTCATTCTAATAAAAAGAAACTCAATAAAAATCTAGTCAGACAGTGTACTTCAATTTGTCTCAGGAGAGGGAGAGAGAGAGAAAGAGAAAGCAAGCAAAGAACTCTAACTGTGGTCAGTCCTGTGAGAGTCCAGTGCCCTTAACCACTATGCCACCTCTCAGCTCCAACATTATGTATCTTAACATATTTTTCTATTGTTTTCATTCTAATAAAAAGAAACTCAATAAAAATCTAGTCAGACAGTGTTCATTAAACAAAGTATGGAATATCTAGGCTATGTAATGCTTTCGCCATTCAAAATAGTAAGTCCATGCTTATTGTTCTAGAAATGTCTAGTGCCCAGAATTGTGATTGACACAGTTAATAAATATATGTCCAATGGAATAAAATAATGTAAAGTAGAAGCATCTGTAGCATGCATGCATATTGATTTCTTATTAATTCACTTTTTTAACAGTTGTACATATTTATGGGATACAGTGAGATTTTTCAATATATCCATACAATGAATGTGATCAAATCAAAGCAATAACATATCCATCATTTTAAACACCTATTATTAATTTTGTTGTGCATATTCAAAATCTTTTCTTCTTACTATTTCAAAATAAACATTACGTTGTTATTAACTGTAGTTATTCTACTGTGCCTTAGTACGTCAGAACACATTCCTCATACCTAACTGCAATCTTATATACGTTTTAGCCAGGTTCTCCCTATCTTACACTCAATCCTTCCCTTCTCAGTTTCTGGTATCCACAATTCTACTCCCCAGTTTTATTTATTGACTTTGTTTCAAAGAGAATGAAAGGGATGAAAATAAGCAATTAACAAAAAATGAAAAGTAGATTAACATAGAATGGTAAAATTGGAAGGGCTAGGAAAATCTTTCTTCTTAGATTTCATTCTGTATCTAAATCTTTTCTATCACACTTCTGACCTCTTCAATTCTTCCAGTGACCAGGAATGCATGGCATAAAAAAAAGTTTGAAAATGCAACATCTATATTTTTAAAATTCCATTTACTGCTCTCAGTTCTGTCTTCTGATACAACTGAGAACAAATAAAATCTATTTTTATTATGATAATCACTCAAGTATTTTGAAATGCTCATGCCTTGTATCAAGCCCAAAATTTATAGGAAAAATTTCCAATCTCTTCAAGAGGTTGTATAAACTGGCCAAAGTCATTAGCAATACTGAGTCATAACTTACACCTGTCTCCCTAAACTAAAAGCACTTCTAACTGTGTAAAGTACAAATGTGTTCTGATAAGGACCAAACGATGGAGGATAATTACCTCTGCAATTCTACATTTCTGTAAATGTTCCTCACAGTGATTTTGGTTATTTTGGGCCCTACTCTGAAACCACTGATTCATTGATTGAAAACTCAAGTATTTTGGGGACCAGCAGTTGGTGTAATGGCTATGTTGCTGGACTCCCATTTAGTAGACCACAGTTCGAGTCCTGGACCCGGTGGCTTAAGCTCACACCGGGTATGTGTGCATACATATGTGCCCAAGATCCCGAGAGGAGAATGGAGGACAAGGAATTGCAGCATGGCCATCCCCCCGGGGGGTGATTTCTCACCTTCTGTCTCTCTCTGTCTTTCTGGCGAGTGCAGGTACCCTATGGCAAAAACCTCTCCAAAAAACAAAAAACAAAAGAACTCAAGTGTTTTCCTGTGGACTGTCTCATTTCCCCAGTCTTGTACTTGTGTAGTTTTTCTTTTATAGTTTCTCTTTTAACCTAAGGGCTATCTAATTTCATCTTGTTAGCTTTGGCCTTTCATTCTTTCCTGCAAAAAAAATGGGGCTTTCATTCTTGCCTGCTGAGATTCTTTTGAATCCTCTGTCCTCCCATGCATTAGCTATTTCTCCCAGAATTATGTCATATGCCCCCAAGCAGTGAGCCTATTCTGGCTTCATTCTTCTTGTTCTGAGTATTTCCAAAAATGTCATTTGTATTGTCTTTGGCATTTTTAACAAGACTTTGCTCATTTGTGCCTCTTGCTTTTCTGTCTGTATTTCCAACTTCCTGCCACTCTAGGGTTTTATTTGTCATATCCCCCTCCTTCATCTTTTCATATTTCCCTCAAAATACATACTAATCTTAGTAAATGCTGGGTAGGCAAAAGATTTAGTAGTTTTTATTCATTTCACTTCCCCTCACAGAATTTGTAATCATAATCAGAATTTTGGTTTCAGGAGACTTCTGTCCACTCAGTCGTCATACAACCAAAGTGTCTGGCCAGGGGATCATGCCCCAAATTCCAGAGACTCAGATTTCACCATTTCAATGCTCCTTTTCCCCTATTATTTAGAATTTTAAGATGACACTTTAATTTACAAGCTCTCTGAATGAATAGTTTAAACATTTATTGAACGAAAATATTTTAAAAAAGGAGAAAAAACTGAGAGATATCATAATATTTTTCTAAGACTTCATCCATTTCAACTTCATCAACATTTTACAGTTAATGGCCAGAAATCGTTTCAGCATGATGACGCCTCTGCTTGCTTCCTTCGCTGATTCATTTAAAGACAATAATAAGGGCAAAATAAAACCTGTGGAAAAAGGTGAAACCTTTATCACAAACTTCTATTCTTCACTTCTAAGTAGCTATTTTAAATCACAAGGAAAACAAATTGAAAATCTAAGAATTTAATGAACAGGAAGAATTCATGTCCCAACAAAATGCTACGAGTGACTAGTTATATGTTAAAAAATGTAAAAACGTTCAGACTCCATATTAAACACAGTGTACTTTTTTTTTTTTTTGAGAGGTTTTTGTTTTTGTTTTTGTTTTTTAGAGATTTTTACTATAGGGCACATGTGCTCACCAGAAAGACAGAAAGACAGAAGCGAGAAATCACCCCCAGGGAGGGATGGCCATGCTGCAATCCCTTCTCCTCCATTCTCCTCTAGGAATCTTGAGCACGCACACATGCACGCCCTCTGTGAGTTTAAGCCACCGTGTCTGGGACTTGAACTGCAGTAGACTACATGGGAGTCTAGTGACATAGCCATTATGCCAACTGCTGGTCCCAGCACAGTGTACTCTTACTATTTCTATTGTACCAGAAAATGTTTATTTAAAAATGATTAGTGTTGTTGAGATGATGTAAAATGGATTATTCACATAAATATTGTTTGAAATCCTAACAGGCACTATACATAAAAATTTTATTTAACAAAATTTATCAAAAGTGTTAAAAGCTTATATACTTTGACTTAGTAACTTATCTTATGCATTTTATTCTAATGAAATACTTGCTGATGACTGGATGTTTTACACATGGGAATATTCATAACAGTATTATGTTAGAAAGAAAATTTAAATCAGCCTAGTTTCTCAATTAAAGGCTGGTGTTGAAATAAAGTACGATAAAACTATATTATATAATAATCTTTCAATATGATTTAAAATTATAAAAATTATGAGCAAATGAACAATCATAATTTTCTTTAAAAGTATGACTATAAAGAACACTGTAGGCAGACCAGCAGTTGGCGTAATGACTGTGTCGTTGGACTCCCAGATAGTTGACCACAGTTCGAGTCCCGGACCCAGTGGCTTAAACTCACGCTGGATGTGTGTGCGTGCGTGCGTGCCCAAGATTCCCCAGAGGAGAATGAAGGAGAAGGGATTGCGGTGTGGCCATCCCTCCCCAGGGGGTGATTTCTCCTTTCTGTCTCTCTGTCTTTCTGGTGAGCACACGTACCCTAGGCTGTGTTGGTGGACACCCATGTACTTGACCACAGTTCAAGTGCCAAACCCGGCACCTTAAAACTCATGCTAGGCTCATGTGCGTGTGTGCCCAAGATCCTGAGAGGAAAATGGAGGAGAAGGGATTATGGTATGGTCATCCCCACTGTGGAGTGATTTCTTGCTTTCTGTCTCTGTTTTTCTGTCTCTCCAGTGAGCGCATGTGCCCTATAGCAAAAATCTCTTAAAAAAAGAAAGAAATAATAATAATAAA
The DNA here is from genome assembly GCF_000334495.1 of Tupaia belangeri chinensis. NCBI lineage: Eukaryota > Metazoa > Chordata > Mammalia > Scandentia > Tupaiidae > Tupaia > Tupaia belangeri. The sequence continues at coordinate 1,812,691 of NW_006159915.1, forward strand.
TAAAATTAAATTAATGGAAAAAAGAACACTAACTATAAAAAATTATCAATCATTTATTAGTGCTTTTGGTGGTGATTATAACTTAATTTTTTCTCATTTATATTTTCTGTATTTTTTATTTTGTGAACAAAGAAACTTGTGTTAACTTTTAACTATTTAGAAAAAAGTCATACAACAGGAACAGAAACTAAAAGAAATAGCAGACTGGGATCATGTAATATTGCTGAGAAAATACCTATGAATCTCAATGTCTGCAGTGAAGATCATTATATTAAAATTTCATTAGAAATATAAGTTAATAATGATAATGCCTGGAAATTAAAGTTATGCTGTGTTGAATATCCCCCATTTAAGAAGTCAGGGGAATCAATCATAAGTTTGAAAAGATTATTTTTTTTTAGTCAGAAGTTTTCAAGATTTTTTAAAAATTATATTTTTCTGCCCTTAAGGAATGTGTGAGAGAATATGGAAAATCCAATAACATGAAGAGTTCATTCCTCCACAGAAAGACCATAACTGTATTAGATCATATGTCATTAGGGCTGAATATGCCAAAAGTTTATACAGATTTAAAAACAAGTCTTTTCTGCTCTGCTAATATTACATTGTGTTAGCACATATGCCAATTGTTGGGAGCAAATAAGAAACACCAGAAGAGCTGTCCACTATTTTTCTGGCTATTGAGATGTGAATAAAATTAGTGTTCTACTTCACTTCCTACACCTTCAGTATGTAAACTCTGTGGGAATAAAAGTGACTTTTGCATTTCCCTAATAACTTAAGCCTTAGTTCTTAAGAACCATTCTATGTACAATCAATGGCTAAAAGTCAGAGGTCTATTCAGTGATTGGACAGTTTCATTGTGTATAACAATAGAAAATGTAAAGAAGCAGATTAAATGATACTTGGAGAGGCTTGGATTAAGGAGAGAGATATTACAAAATATTAAAAATAAGTTCAGGGCCAACAGGTGGCATGGTGGGTAAGGTGCTAGACTCCCACATGGCCCACTGTGTTTCGAGTCCCGGACCTGGTGGCTTATTTTCTCACGTTCCTTCTCTCTCTGTCTCTCTCTGGTCAAATTAAAAAAATAAATAAATAAAAATTTGTAAAAGTTCAATTAAAATAATTTTTCTCCTGAACTACTCCCCCATATAAACATGATACGTAAATAAGACAGAGTATCTGCTCTAATGCAGTTGACATTCTCTGGGAAATTCATATAATAAGTAAACAAATACTTTAATGATAGAATTTCAGTGAATTAAACCAGCCTGTGAGATTGATTAAGTGATAGATAAATATATTAGAGTGTCCAGCAGGTGACACATGCTCATAAAGTGTAAATGAAGTGAGTGTGTGACCCCACGAAGAACTGGAAAGAAGACAGCAGGCAAAGGACAGAAAATAGCATTGAGTGCTTCCAGAATGACTAAATTCTGGTGCGATACAGGGAATACAGCTGGAAATGAGATTAGAGAAGTAGTCAGGGCCTAGATTAGTTAAGGTCACTTGACAATGGCAATGTTTTCCTTCTTTTTTTAAAGAATTGTTTTATCCAATCTTACTCATTATTATTATTATTTAATTTGACCAGAGAGAGAGAGAGCGAGGAAGGGAGGACCTCGGTCTGGACCTCAGCCAGCCATGTGGAGTCCATTGCCCCAACCACCATGAAACCTGCAGGCTCTAACAATGGTAATATTTTCCATTTAATTCTAAGTGAATAGATTAGAAGGTTTTAAGAAGAGGGGTCACATGATCTGATTTATAATTTAATACAATCAATCTGCTGGGTTAAGATACAAGTGACCACAAGATGGAGCGAGGATAGAAAGAATAAAAATCTAGTACAATTACGAACAAAGGCTTGGATTAGAGAGGCAGTGTGGGAAGTGGTAAGTACATTTTTAAGAATATCATACAGTGGAGAAATCTGAATTAAAATAAAATAGAGTATTCAACTGAAATCGTATATAGGGCTAGATTGAGAAAATAAAAGCATGCCAAGGAACCAAACAAGATAATCTTGATGAGTGGCACCTGTAAATTTCCTTACGGTAGAGGCTGATACTGGCGTGCAGTCACTTTTGTAGCATTGTGAAGTATTACACAACACGTGCCAGGAAATATCTGTCTTTTCGGTCTTTTTTTTTTTTTTTTTTTTTTAAGATTTTTGCTATAGGGCATGTATGCTTGCCAGAGAGATAGAGAGAGACACAGAAAGAGAGAAATCACTTCCCAATGGGGAATGGTCATGCTTTCATCCCTTCTCCATTCTCCTCTCAGGATTTTTGGCATGCACATACACGTACACAGCATGAGTTTCAAGCTGTCATGTCTGGGATTTGAACCACAGTCAACCCTGTGGGAGTCCAGCACCTTAACCACTACACCACCTGCTGGCCCATCTTTTTGGTGTAGCTCTAAGTGGTAGTGATTAACCTCTGTCTATATATTGGAAAATTATTTTTGTGGCCTTTGTATTCTTTTAGTATTATGCAGGCAGTTTCAAGCAGTTTTTCAGTTAAAGGTTTTTGTTTTGCCTTTTTTTTCTATAGGGCAAATGTGCTCACTGGAGAGACAGAAAGAGACAGAGACAGAAAGCAAGAAATCGCCCCCTGGGGGCGGGGGATGGCCACACTGCAATTCCTTCTCCTCCATTCTCCTATTGGGATTTTGAGCATGCGTGCACATGTGCCTGCCATGAGTTTAAGCCTCCAAGTCTGCAACTGAAGCCACGGTCAACTATGTGGAAGACCACCGATGTATTCATTATGCAATCCTCTGGTCCCTAGAGGTCTTTTTAAATAAACATTTAGTATGATGAAATTGACTTGAATTTGATAAGTATTAATATCACCACTAGAAATTTCAAAATTACATTTGTCAGAAGAGAGATGTGAGCAAGGTAGTGAAAGGAGAGGTCCCCAACTCATGGTTCTCTACACAATGATCTGGCAGCCACTCACAGATGAAAGTGCCTTCATGAAGACTTTAGGAACGAGGTAGTAGATTGCAGTATCCAGCCTGTAAAGTCCAAGACTGAGAAGAGCTGCTTTAAGAAGGCAGGCCCTCGTTCCAGTGCCAGTCTTGCTAAATACGGCCCCAGTTACATAATGAAAGCAGTCCCTTCCCTCCATGTGCTCAGATCCATCTCACTTGGTCACAGTTCTACAACTAGCTCCACCCACCAAGGAACCTGGGAGCAACCATGACAATATGACTGCAGATTCTAAAGCAACCCTGTGACTTGACTTCAGACCTACCATACCCTAGTTCTGACTCAGTCCTACCTAGCCTTGGACTTGACAATGGCCATTTGAGTTCCTTATAACACCTCACTGAGCTCAGTTCCAGCTATGGACCCTGAAGTGATTAGTGACTTGATTTCACCCTGTTCTGCCACCATCTGGGTGCAATCCTAACCACCCAGGGAACCAGTGGGGGACATGCTGATCTAAGCCCTAGAGGCAGACCTGGGCATACACACACGTGGGAGGGACATGATCACAGATCTGACTGCTGACTCTGAAGCAGCCCTGTGTCCTGATTCTGGCTCTACGCTGTACTGATCTGGAGGCAGTTCTGCCTGACCAGGGACCCATGTAAATAATTAATAAAAGCCTGTTTAGGAACCTAGTGGGATTTGTACACATTCATGTGCCCAGTAACAGGCCCATCATTTAGAGTAGGTTGTGTATACAGAAGTGGCCCCTGTGCGCTAACCCTGCTTTTCTCCACTCCTGTTCCTCTAGGAAGCCAGCCAGAACTATACCCATCCATATCCCTGGTAACATCTTTATAAAACACAGAGCTAATTGTAGACTCAGTAGCAGCCATGGGACCTGACTCCACATCCACTCATCTGCTATCCCAGAGGCAATCCCATAATTCTGGAATTTGAAGGTAGAAGGTCTACATCTATCAAAAACAGCCTGTGAAGACTGTTTTTGTGAGGTGTTTACTCTTTCAGTTACACAGACACTAATGCATGTGTACATGGATCATAAAGAATCAGGCAAACACAATGCCACCAAAGGAAACTAATAAAACTCCAATAATTAACTCCAAAGAATAGAGATGAATTACGTAACAAGAATTCAAAACAATTGTTTTAAAGAAGCTCAATAAGCTACAAGAGAATATAGACAATGGAATGAGAAAAATAATACATGGGAGTGAGTAGATGGTATAATGGTTACATTGCTGGACTCCCACACAGTCGACCACGGGTTGAGTCCCAGACCAGGTAGCTTAAACTTATACCAGATGTGTGCACATGCCCCACATCCTAAGAATGGAGAAGAGATTGCAGCATGGTCATCTCCCTAGGGGATGATTTCTTATTTTCTGTCTCTCTCTGTCTCTCTGGTGAGTGCATATGCCCTTGTAGCAAAATTTTCTCTCTTAAAAAAAAAAAAAGTGATCAGAATGTGAAAGTCAACAAAGAAAAGTAAAAAAACAAAAACAGAAATTTAGAACTGAAAAATATAATAAATGAAGAGAAAAATGTTATGGAGAACTTCAACCATCAACTTGATCAAACAGAATTGAACTGTGGACCCCAAAATAGGTCACCTGAAATGATCCAATCAGAAGAAGGAAAAGAACAAAAAAGACTAAAGAAAGGATACAGGATTTGTAGGATACCTTTAAGTGAACTTATATATGAATTATCAGAGTTACAGAAAGAGAAGACAAAGAGAGAAAAAGCAGAGAGCTTATCAGCTTAAAGACATAGTGGCAACAGAGTTTCCTAGATGTTAGAAGGGATATGTATTCAAGCTTGTGAAACTCGAAGGTCCTATAATTAGATCAACCAAAGAATACTATCCGAAGATACATTATAATTTACTTGTCAAAAGTCAAACATTGTCCTGGCCTCCGGTGCTGTTGGTAGCATACCAGCTGCAGAGCTAGAAGCCACATGCTGACCATGGTTTGAGTCCATGGACTGCTTGACCTGAAGACACACCAGGCACATGTCTTCATGCCCAGGATCCTGGTGAGCTGGAAGACTTGAAGAAGGGGATCGCAGTGTAATACAACCCTGTGGAGACTGTTTTTCTCTCTACCCACCTCTCATGCACATGCCTGTGTTCTATCATTTTTTAAAAAGTTTAAAAAAATAGTCAGTGACAAAGAATCTTTAAAGCTGTAGTGACTCATCACATTAGAGAACCTCCTGAGGCTATCAACAGGCTCAGCAGCAATCTTGCAGGCCAAAAGGGAAGAGGACATATATTCAAATTACTAAAAGAACAACAACAAAAAAAACCTCTTGTCGACCAAAATACTATACCTCAAAATAGATCCTTCAGTAAAGAAGAGATAAAAACACTAAACAGAAAAAAAAAAAAAAAAAAAGCTGAATGAGCTTATCATCACCAGCCCATGTGACCACTTAGAACTGGCTTATAAGAAATACTATAGAAAATTCATCAAGGTGAAATAAAAGGATGCTAATTAGCAACTTGAAAATGTATGAAAGTATAAAAAGTAAGTATAAGGTCAAATTCAGAATTCACTTAATATTGTAATGATGGTGCACAGATCACTTTTAATTCTAGTATAAAAGTTAAAAGAGAAAAATATTTTAAAAAGCTACAGATAAAATAATTAGTTCATACACTAGGAAAAACGTACTTTGATATCAATAATATAAAATGTTGGAATAGTAAAAATGTAGAGCTTTTATGTATGATTTATTTTGAGTTTTTACCAGTCTAAATTAGATTATTCTACTTATATTTTATGTATACCTCATGATAATCACGAAGAAAAACACACAGTAGATACACAAAATATAAAGGAAATGGAATAATTCTATTACCGAAAATAATCAAATCACAAAAGCAGACACCAACAAAGAAAGAAGAAACAAAACAGTAAAAAACAGTAAAACAGTAAAACAGTAAAAAACAAAACAGGGACCAGCAGTTAGCATAATGGCTATGTCGCTGGACTCCCACGTAGTCGATCACGGGTTGAGTCCCGGACCCAGTGGCTTAAACTCACTCTGGGCACATGTGCATGCGTGCCCAAGATCCCCAGAGAAGAATGGAGGAGAAGGGATTGCGGCATGGCCATCCCTTCTAGGGGGTGATTTCTCGCTTTCTGTCTCTCTCTCTCTGTCTGGTGAGCGCACACACCCCATAGCAAAAACCTCTCCAAAAAAAAGAAAAAACAAAACAAAACAAAACAAAGAAACAGTGCAAAATGGCAAAGAAAGCTCTTATCTCTTAATAATTACTTTAAATATAAATAGATTAAACTCCCCAATCAAAAGTGTGGCCAAATGGAGTAAAAAAATTTCAGAAACATGAGAGACACACTTTAGCTTTAGGAACATACGTAGGCTGAAAGTGAAGGGGTAGAAAAAGATATTCCATGCAAATGGTAATCAAAAAAGAGCAGATATGTGTACAAATATATCAAATTACATAGCCTATAAGTCAAAAACTGCCACAAAAGACAAAAAGGGCATTCTATTATACCAACTCAACAGACTATTTAACTATTATACTTTTGTACACACTGAACACCAAAGCACCTAAGCATATAAGATAAACATTGAGAGAATTGAAGGAGAAAGACATCATTGTAACTATTGTAGTACACTTCAGTAACCCATTCTTTTTTTTTTTTTTTTTGGAGAGGTTTTTGCTATAGGGTGCATGCGCTCGCCAGACAGACAGAGAGAGACACAGAGACAGAAAGCGAGAAATCACCCCCCAGAGGGGATGGTCACGCCGCAATCCCTTCTCCTCCATTCTCCTCTCGGGATCTTGGGCACGCACACACACGTGCCCGGCATGAGTTTTAAGCCACCGGGTCCAGGACACAAACCGCGGTCGACTATGTGGGAGTCCAGAGACATAGCCGTTACACTAACTGCTGGTTCCCACCCATTCTTGAAAATGAGTAGATGGATGATCCAGAGATAAGGTCACTAAGAAAAAGGTAGAGTTGAATAACACACCATACCAAATAGACCTAGCATACATACATTGAACTTTCCACTCAAAAAGAGAATAACTATTTTTCTTAGGTGGATATTCTCTAGGATAATAAGATGTTAAGTCACAAAACAGTCTTAAATTTCAGAAGATCAAAATTATACCAAGTATCTTAATTGACCTAATGACATGAAAGTAGAATCAATAATGTAAGAAAATGAAGAAAATTAATGTGGCCATGAGACAATGCATTCTTGAAAAACCATCAAGTCAAACAGAAATCAAAGTAGAATTGTAAAAATATCTTGAGGGGCCAGCAGGTGGTGTGGAGGTTAAGGCACTGGATCCCATATGACCATCTTCATAGTTCTAGTCCAAGATGTGGTGACTTGAGAATCACACTGAGCACATGTGTGTGTGTGCTCAAAATCCTGAGAGGACAATGGAGGAAAAGGGATTGCAGAGTAGCCAGGCCCCTGGGGAAGTGATTTCTCACTCTTCCTCTCTCTTTTTCTCTCTTTCTATCTTTCTCTGGCTAGTGTACAGAAAAAATGAAAACAATCAAACCAAAAAAACAAATCTTGGGAACAACAAATATGAAACACGATATACTAAAACTTATGGAATTCAGTAAAAACAGTACTGCAATGGAAGTTTAGAATAATAAATACTACATAAAAAGAACGATAAATGAATATTCTAACTTTACCTCTTGAAGAATTAGAAGAAAGAAGAGATCTAAGACCAAATTATTGGAAAAAGGAAATAATACGGATTATAGCAAAAATAAATTACATGGAGACTAGGAAAACTAAGAGCTTTCTGAAACAATGAAAAAATCAAGACACTTCTAGCTAGACTGACTAAGAAAGAGGGAGAGATTCAAGTACAGAGAGAAACAAACAAAAAAATAGAAATGAAAGAAAAAAACATAAAACATACTTTAGAAATAAAAAGAATCATAAAGAAGTATCATGAATAACTACATGTCAACAAATTAGATACTCTAGATGAGATGGATAAATTCCTAGAAAAATACAACTTATCAAAACCAAATCAAGAAATAGAAAACCTGAACTGACAGGACAATTAAGTAAGGTTATTAAATCTAGCATCAAAAATCTCTCAATAAAGAAAAGCTCAGGATCAGATGACTTCACAGTGAATTCTGCCAAACACTAAAAGAATTCATGCCAACACTTTTTAAATTCTTCCAAATAATAAAAGAGAGAACACTTTCAAACAAATTTTATGATGTTAACATCACCCTGATACTAAAGCCAGATACACACGATGAAAGAAATCTACAGGCCAATAACTCTGATGGACATGGATGCAAAAATCCTCAATAAAATACTAGGGAGCCAAATTCAACAACATATTAAAGGTTTATAAACCATAAACAAATGGGATTTGGTTCTATTTTTAATATTTAAAGAGCCCACAGCTAACATAAACAATAGGAAAAATGGAAAGCTCATCTTAGTCTATTTGTGTGCTATAACAAAATATCATGGATTGGGCAAATTATAAACAATAGAACTTTATTTCTTACACCACTGGAGGTTTGGAAGTCCAGGTAAAGTCACTTATAACATTGGTTATAAGTGAGGGTTGCTTTCTGCTTCCCAAATTATGCCTTGCTGTTGTGCATTCTCTGAGAGAACACTGTGTCCTCATATAGAAGAGATAAAAGGCCAAAGAGAACTCTTCAACCTTGAACTCTTGTAAAGGTGATGATATTATTCATAAAGACTCCTCATGACTCAATCAACACCCAAAGGCCACACCTCCTAATAATGTTGCGTTGAGAATTATCTTTCAACAGGAATTTTGGAGTGGATACCATTATTCAAACCATAGACTGTTCCCTCTAAGATCCAGTACAAGGCAAGGTTGTCCAGTTTCAATAATTCTTTTCAATGTGTATCTGTAGTCCTAGTTAGAGCAATTTGAAAATAAAAATAAATAAAGCGTATCCAAATTAGGAAGAAGTAAAATTATTTTGTTTTCAGATGACATAATTTTATATATATATATATATTATATATATATATATATACTTAAGTGTGTTTTTATACGTTTGTTTGTGTGTGTGCATATAATTGACTGAGTATTATTAAGCCTTAATAAGAAGAAAATATTTCCATTTGTGACAACATGGGTGAACTTGAAGGTCATTATTCTGAGTGAAATAAGCCAGACACAGAAAGACAAATGTTGTATGATCTCCCTTATGTGTGGAAACTGAAAAAGTTGAATTCATAAAAACAGAATAGAATGGTTGGGACCAGCAGTTAGCGTAATGGCTATGTCGCTGGACTCCCACATAGTCGACCGTGGTTCGAGTCCTGGACCCAGTGGCTTAAACTCATGCTGGGCACGTGTGTGTGCGTGCCCAAGATCCCGAGAGGAGAATGGAGGAGAAAGGATTGCGGCATGGCCATCCCCCTGGGGGGTGATTTCTCGCTTTCTGTCTCTCTGTCTCTGTCAGTCTGGCGAGCACACACGCCCTATGGCAAAAAACCTCTCGAAAAAAAATCCAAACAAACAAACAAAAAAACAGAGAATAGAATGGTTGTTTCCAGGAATTTCAAGTTCTAGGAAATGGAGAGATGCTAGTTAAAGGGTACAAAGTTTCATTTATGTGGGCTGAATAAGTTCTGGAGATCTAATAGTGACTAAAATTAAGAATACTGCATTGTATTCTTGAAATTTGCTATGATATTTGATCCTAGAAGGTCTCACCTATCAGCAAAATTTTTAACTATATGGTGTGCAGCATAAGATGGATATGTTAATTCCTTCCATGTCAGTAACATTTTTCACATCGTAAACATGTATCAATACGTCATTTGTATGCCTTAAGTGTATACATTTTTTGTCAAGTATACCTCCATTAAGCTGGGAAAATGTATTTAAAAATACATAGTAAATGTAGAAAATAAATAGCTATTGGATTTTTTTTTATAGTTTTAACTGTAATAGTTAATGAAAATGTACATAAATTACTTAAAATAATTATCAATTACCAATTCAAATATGGCTTCTTGCCAATACTTTGAAAAGCTTAACTTCACAAAGTTTTGACCTGGAATTATGTATCTATGTTAAACAAGAAAATCTGAATATAACCTTGTTTATTATTTAATTTTAAAAATATTTTATTTAGAAAGGTTATAGAAATTCAAAATGTAATTTTTTTTGTCTAACACTGTATAATTTTTAATCATAATAATGTCATATAAAGTATATGTAATCTTTTTTTATAATCAAGGCCCAAATAGCTCCCAAATTCCCTCTGTTTTCCCCCAATGAACCATGTATCTATTTTCATTTTTTTTATGTGCAGTGATTGAAGGTGCCCAGGAAGGTCAAAAAATGCTGTACCACAGGAAAGAACAGTTACGAACATGGAGCCAGTCCATATGTTCATGTCTAAATAGACTGGGAAATTTATATTGCCCTATTTCTTCTTAAAGTCTTTGAAAAAGAATGAGAGGTAATTTCTCTCTCCTCATTCAGTGAAAAAAAAAATTACCTTGAGGCTTTCTCTTTCTCAATAGAGAGGCAAGAGTGGGTGGAGGGAGAGAATTAGAGAGCCCTTAGAAGTGTTGGGGAAAATTAAGGGAGCATTGGGAGAAGTAATTACCTGAGGGTTTTACCTGAAATCTGGGTCCTATGCTTGTGCAGGGCCTGAGGAGATGAAAGACATCTGATGGACTCATGTATGATGGCTAGCACAGGGGCCTTGGAAATGTAAAAGGTCCCAGTGGTTTAGAGGAGATGAATAGATGCTATGAGCAGTCAACAAATAGGCTTACAACCAACACAGATTTACACCACCTTTTCTCCATTGTGACTTGACATGAAAGATTAGCCCTTCAGGAAATGAGTATTTTGTAGATTTTACCAGGGATGGATTACAAGTAATATCATTCTAGATGCATAGGAGAAAAGTTAATGCCTTATGAATACCTTTAGGCTTTAGGTATTAACTCTTAAAAAAACTTTTGGTTGAAAAAGGCTGGACAAAGACCTTTTCAAGGCAGACATGGATGGACCAAGGAAAAGAAAATCCATTTCAACATTGTGCTTATGTATGATCTCTTGAGCTTTTCTGCAATTCTTGGGAGGAAAAAAAAAATTCTGCCTCTCACCATAATGACTTTTATTTTTTAAAGACTTTTTTTGTCACAGGTGTGTATGCTCGCCAGAGAGAGAGAGAGAGAGAGAGAGAGAGAAAGAGAGAGAGACAGTGAGAGGGGAAGTGAGAAACCATTTGCAAGGATGGGATGACATACCACAATCCCTTCACTTTCATTCTCCTCCCAGGATCTTGGACATGCACACACATGCCTCCAGTATGACTTTGAAGTTACCAGGTCCAGGACTAGAACCGTAGACAGCCATGTGGGAGTCCAACAATTAAACCACTACACCATCTCCTGGCTCCTATAGGGGGTCCTATAGGAAAATCTGGAATGATGATTTAAATAAGAGTATTTGAATTATTTTAAATGTGGGTTTTTCTTTGGCTTTTTCTATGTTTGATTTTGTTTTCTTGTTTTTTTTTTTTTTTTTTTTTTTTTGTCCTAGAGTGTATATTCTCACCTGTTGTCCTAGAGTGTATATGCTCACCTGGAGAGAGACAGAGAGAGTAAAAGTGAGCAATCACCCTCAGGGGGATGACCATGTCACAATCCCTTCTTTTCCATTCTCCTCTTAGAACTTTGGGCACTCACATGTATGCTCCCAGTGTGATTTTTTAAGCTGCTGGGTTCAAGATTTAAACTGTCACAGGCCATGTGGAATCCAAGGTCTTAATGACCATGCCACCTGCTGGCCCAAAATGTTTCTTACAGATAGATTTTAAGAAGAATATTTATAATCTGAAAGAAAGCAAAAGAATGAAAAATGCTGCTTTCACAAGAATTTAATTATCCCTTTGGTTATAAACTATTATTTTATGGATTTTTTTTTTTCATATTGCCACCATAGTTTGTGTTATGTGCACAACATTCACTTACTGAAGGAGACTGAAAAAGAACCAGGGAAAACAGATCTCTGTGAGAAACATTGGTAATTTCAGTAAAATGATAGCCTGTCCATTTTATCTAGTATGATTTTATTTATTGTTCTTTGTGGACAACTATATTTACAAAAGAAAAATTGGTAGGCAAAGGTTGGAAGAATCTAAAATTTATATTGTAATTTCATTTCTGCTTAGGAAATCTAATATTGAACTGCCCTCCAAGGATCTTCAAAAATGCTTTAAGAAACAAGAAAAGACAAAATCATTGATTTCCAAATATGTGAGAATTGAATTTCTTCCGTAGCGTTTAAATACCTCAACAAAAGCTGGGATTTGATATGGTTCTGAAAATTGGATTTGACATTGCTTAACAATTTGTTAATTTTATATTTAAATAACTAGCCTATTTTAGGGATGTGGGTATGATTTCTGTAACTTCATTCTTTTCATTATTTATCCAAAAATATGTATTGCTATTTATAAGGTGCCATGTATTGTTTTATGAGCTTGGAATAAAACAGAAAAATCAGTTTTGTTTTGTTTCTTTTTGGTCAAAGTCTTTAAAATAACATTACTTTTAATAACACTACAGGGACACATTAACATCTTCCATAAAACAGAACTTTTATTTCTCATATCCACCAACTTAGAGACAAACATTTGGTAACAAGTAAAGACAAAAGTAAAAAACAACAACAAAAGCAAACAAAAATGATCAGAAATTAAGATTATTTTAGTATATTTTTAAATGAGCCTAAATTCAGAATTTTGGATGTCAAACCAAACCAACTTCTTGCCAGCAAATTTTATCCTCTATAACTCACCCTCTGGCTGCCTAGTCTGCTTTTGTTTGTGCTGTCTGAGAAGTAGACTTCGGATCACCTCAATGAGTATTCCATAGTTGAATAGTTGTTACTTTCAGGAGACTCCTCTTTTCAATGTTTAACCTATAATTCTCCTTTAAAAATTTATATTCTACTACTCATTGATTTACTTTCATTGATAGGCTATTGTTATTATCTTTGTCTTGCTTTAAAATGTATTATCTAATACGAGCGATTATATTCATTCTCATTGACAAAGCAAACTGTATGTATTTTTAGCTCATATATTTTGTTCTTTTTTCTTTCTTTTTTTTTGAGAGTTTTTTTGCTATAGGGCGCGTGTGCTCGCCAGACAGACAGAGAGAGACATAGAGACAGAAAGCGAGAAATCACCCCTCAGGGGGGATGGCCACGCCGCAACCCCTTCTCCTCCATTCTCCTCTCGGGATCTTGGGCACACATGCACACGCACCTGGCGTGAGTTTTTTAAAGCCAACGGGTCTGTGACGCAAACTGCGGTCGACTACGTGGGAGTTCAGCGACATAGCCATTATGCTAACTGCTGGTTCCTCCATATATTTTGTTCTTATAAGCATGGAACTTCATCAAGTACCGTCATACCACATCCTTAACCTCCTACGACTTGATTTACAGATAGAGGCTCCTAAGCTACACACAATTGTTCTATAAAAGCTTCTCACATGCAATCTTCAAAGGGAAGTTTGTCCTCTCACTAGGACACACTGCCCCGAATAGCATTGGCATCCTTTGACACTGTGAGGAAGCAAATTTTATTTTATTATTTCACTTTACAATCACTTGGCAGTCACGCCATGTGGTGGGAATTCATAAATATGAGAGCTCTTGGATGACTGAGCTTGAGATAATCATTCCCTGGATAAAGAACACAGAAAGTAATTGAAAATGAATAATACACCACCCATTCCTTCACATCGGTGATACTGACAATTCGGCAGTCTGAAAGCCATTACATGGTAGTCACAGTGAAAGCTAATAGGCTTTTTGTAATATTTTCATGTATTTTGATTTTATTTAATCCTCGTAATAACCATATGATATATTATAAATGTGGAACTCAGGTTTTGGACTTTTAGTAGCACAGTCTCATATAGCTACTTCCTGTAAATCCTTTACTAGGTAACAGTTTCTGTTTTCAATTTTTCATTGACATATCATACACACACATAATATACAAAATACCATGAAAAGGGGACGTAAGTGTACAGATTGATGGAGTTTTATAAATTGAACTCACACCAAGTGTCCTCATGGCCATACCTGGTCACTATCTACCTCATCAGCCTTCAAGGGAAACCAGAATCCTGAATTCTAGCAGCACAAATTTTGCCTGTTTTTGTACTTTATTTCCTACTTAAATTTGCCTTCTTTAACTTAATATTACATTCATGAAATTCATCTATATTGCTGCTTATGGTTATATATTGTCATTCTTGTATGCTATTCCATAAATTATGAATATATCAAATTTATTTATCCATTCTATTGGTGGACATTTGGATATTTCTAGTTTTGATACCATGAAGGCAGATGTTATACATTAAAAAAAAAGTCTTTGGAATTCTTCTGTACAGAAATTTGTTTTTTATTCATTCATTCATTCATTCATTTATGTGAATATGAACTTACATTTACTTATAACTGTAGTTGTAATACAATACTACAACACAATACTTTTGTTGCTCAAATTGCTCCAGCTTCGGCCAGAGAGCTCTTATGGTTCCTTTTTATTTAATTGATAGAGGGTATGTGTGTTTATCATAGAGATAGAAAGAAGGGGGTGAAAAGGGAAAAAGCACCCTGCAATGGGGCATGGCCACAGTATAATCCCTTCTCCTCTACTTCTTCATCTTCTTGGGGTTTTGGGTACTTGCACACACATGTACTGGGTGTGTTTCTCAAGCTGCTGGGGTCAGGATTCGAACCACAGTTGATGTGGGATAGATTCCTTAACCACTAAGTTATAGGCTGGCCCAGCATTGGTTTGCTTTTTAGTAGTATGGTATTAGAAAGCAAATTATGGGTGCTTTCTATGGACTATCATTACTTGTAGGCTCTCTCAGCTGACAGAGGAAGCATATACATGCATGTATACCAACTTATATGTAAATTTATGTATAACCAACTTATGTATACGAACTTATGTATAAGTATACCAACTTATATATAAACATGTATATAACTTATGTATATACAATTTATGTATAAACTTATATATAAACACTTAAGTATTAATTCATATAAATATGAATTAAAATTGGTATGTAACTCTAATATTGTTCCACCTGAATCATCCTACCTTATCCCAGTATTCATTTGTAAATTTCCATATAATAATAAAAAACGTGATTCCCACCATTCACCATATATTTTCTTAATTGTTTAATTCTAGTAAATATGTGGAATTGAGAATTGCTTTACCAGTACCCCTGTGGGAATCAACCTTATCACATAAAGTACAGTGCTTAAATGCAGTTCTTTTACCTTTAGTTTCTTCCACACTCCACTCTTTTATTTTATTTTTATTTTTATTTTTTTGAGAGGTTTTTGCTATAGGGTGTATGCACTCGCCAGAGAGACAGAGAGAGACAGAGAGACAGAAAGTGAGAAATCACCCCCCAGGGGGGATGGCCACACCGCAATCCCTTCTCTTCCATTCTCCTCTTGGGATCTTGGGCATGCATGCACATGCGCCCGGCATGAGTTTTAAGCCACCGGGTCCGGGATGCGAACCACGGTCGACTACATGGGAATCCAGCGACATAGCCATTACACTAACAGCTGGTCCCTCTTTTCTGAAATTATTTAGTTTAGTATCTTTTTTTCACCTCCTTCATGACATTGTTTCCTATGTTTACAAATAAGATTGTCTTGTCACAATCTACATTCCTTCCTGAGATTCCCAAGCTCATAATTGATTCTTATAACATGTGCAAACATTAGAATGAACTCTCTAGGGTGTAAAGTTCTGTAAGTTTTGTAACTACCACCAGTATCATTCAGAATAGTTTCACTGCTTCCAACAAAACCCCATGTTTAACCTTTTAAACTTTTTCCAGAATCCCATAGCTTCCAGTGATCCATTTATAACCTGTTATAGTTTTGTCTGTTCCAGAATGTCACAAAATTGAAATCATATAGTATGCAGACTTTCAGACTTCTTTCATTTAAAAACATACACATAGAATTTTTTCTTGTAGCTTCATAGTTCATTATCTTTATTACCACTAAATGTTGTATGTTGGTGTCCCCAAATCCATATATTAAAACCTAACCCCAGAGGAGTGGTTTTAAGAGGCAGTGCCTCTTGATTAAGTTTTGAAGAGCCTTCCTTCATGAATGGTATCAGTGCCCTTATAAAAGGGGTTGAAGGGGGCTGCCTTGTTCCTCTTGCCATGACGATGCAATGGCAAGTCCTATGTGCAGCATAGCGCCTTGACTGGACACTGGATCTGCTGAAACCTTGATCTTGGACTTCACAGCTCTCAGAACTGTGAGAAATAAAGCTCCATAATTTTCAAACAACCTGTTCTAAGGTAGGTTGTTATAGTAGCCAAATAGACTTAAGATAATTGTTGAATAATATTCCATTTTATAGACTTACCACTATTTGTTCATCTAGTCAGTTCTTGATAGCTGCTTCTAACTCTTGGTGATTATAAACAAAGCTACTATAAACATCTATGTGCAAGTTTTTACATGGACATGTTATTTTAAATCACTGTGTTTTACAACTTATTATTATAGAATATCTCTTCATTTAATTATATCTGTGACTTTTCCCCCTCAGATTTGTAGAATTCTTTGAATATAGACATAACACATATTTTATTAATTTATACCTAATTATATCATTTTGGATCCTATTCTAAGTAACATATAGTATATTTTCAAAAATTTTCAATTCTAATCATTTGTTGCTTGTCCCGACCCAGGGGGACAGCCGAACAGGTTTCCTGAGTGAAGGAGTGAGAGCCGGGACAAGCAGCGTAGTGTTACAACACGGAGATGACAGTGTCGTCCGTTTATTGTGGGCAGCACGGTACAGCACAGAGACGACGCAGTGTCACAACTCTTCCGGGCCGTCTGGAGACGATGTAGTGTTACAGCTCTTCAGGGTCTCCCAGGTCGTCTGGAGACGATGCAGTGTCAGCTCTTCAGGACCTTCAGGGTCGTCTGGAGACTGCACAGTATTTCAGCTCTTCAGGCTCTTCAGTCGTCATCTTCCTGGTCATCGTCGTCTTTCTGGTCGTCGTCGTCTTCCTGGTCGTCGTCGTCTTCCTGGTCATAGTCATCTTCCTGGTGGTTGTCGTCTTGGTCATCTTTGTCGTCTGGCTACTGTGGGCCAGGCATCGTGGTTATATACACTCTGGTGGGTTGCAAACAGTGGGCCGTGATTGGTTGCTTTTGGACCAATCATGAGGTGCCGGATATGCAAATTTGAGGGATTCTAGTGGCCAATCAGAGCAAGGTTTCGAAGGTCAGGTTTTTTTAAGGGAACCAATCATGGGAATTGTTTGCTCTCTGAGAAACCTCGGCAGACTCGCTGGTTTGCAGCTTCCCACAGTTGCTGGAATATAAAAAAGCAGCAACCTTTTGAATATTAAGCTTGTAGTCTATGATTTTGCTATAATAGCTTATTAATCCAGATGACTTTTATTGATGCTTGATATTTTTTACTAGAAAATCAGAATCATCTGTGTACAAAAACAGTTTTATTTATTCCATGCCAATCTATATGCTGTTTATTTATTTGTTTCATTACACTAGTTGCGACTCACAATGTTGAATAAGATTGGTGAGTGAAGACATCCTTACGTTATGCTCGATTTTAGAGAAAAAACATCCACTTACTTATCATTACGTATGATACTAGCTGTAAGCTTTCTAGATGTTCTTTATTAAGCTGAGAATTTGCTTCCACCGTCTGAAGCAAATTTAAAAGGTTATTAGAAAAATATTATTAAATTATATATTTATTTTGTCAAAAAAAAATTTTAAACACATACAGTTTCTTTTATAATATATTCTATGAACTTTGAGAAGATTCCTCATATTCCTAGTTTGCTGAGAGTTTTTATTTATTTATTTATTTATTTATTTATTTATTTATTTTTGCCAGAGAGCATGTATGCTCACCAAAGAGTGAAGGAGAGACAGAGAGAGAGAGAGGGAAGAAAGTACCTCTAGTAGGGTGTGGTTACACTATAATACCTTCTCCTCCATTTCTTCATACTGTTGAGATTTTGGGTATGTTCCCGCATATGTCTGGCATGTTTTCCAGGCCACCAAAGCAAGGATTTGAATTGTACAGTTAACTATGTGGAATCTATATCCCCCCTTTCTTTCCTCTTCTTTTATTTATTTATTTTTAAAAAATATTCAATCACTATACATCTTTACAGTATACAAAATAGATTTTCCCAGTATTAATACATGGGCAAGCCAAGAGTTCTTATCTTGAATGAGTATTGGATATTATCAAATACCTCTTTGGCCTCAATTGATATGAGCATATGATTTTTATTCTTTTAGTTATTGGTATGTTGGATTACATTGATTGCTTTTCAAGCATTGAATCAACCTTACATACTTAGAATAAATCTTACATGATCATGATGTACCATTCTTTTAATATTTTTATTTGATTTGCTAGTATTTTGTTGAATTTTTTTGTATCCATTTTCATTAGAAAACAACATATGTCTGTTGTTTCCTTGAGGTATTTTTTTCTGTTTTTTTTTTTTTGTTTGTTTTTGTTTTTCTAGTTAGATAATGCTAGCTACATTAAATGAGTTAGCAAACATTCCCTCTGCTTCTATTCTCAGAAACAGATTGTGGAAAACAGGTATTTCTTTTTGGTAAAATTCACAGTAAAACTATCTGGGCCTGTTTATTTATTTATTTTGAAAGTTATAATTTATTGATTCAGTCTATTTAATTGATATAGTCTTGTTAAGATGATCTCTTTTTTCCCTGTGTTAGTTTTTGGTGCTTTGCATCTTCCAAGGAATTGGTTAATTTCATCCAAGTTACAAAATTTGTGAACACAGAGTTGTTTGTAGCATGAGATAAATAGTGATGGTCACCTTTTATTTTTGATCTGGGTTGATTCCTACTTTCTCTTTTCTTATTTCTTGGTTACCCTGTCTGGAGATTTATCAATTTAATCAGTTTTTCCACAGAACAAGTGTTTAATTTAACCCATACTCTCTATTGTTTTACTGCTTTCAATTTTACTGCTCTAATAGTTATTATAGAACAGATTTCACTGCTCTAGTAGTTTTTATTTCTGTATGCTACTTTTCTTCTTGGGATATTATATAATTCTTGACTTGGGAAGAGGTTGAAGAACTAGAAACAGGAAGGCTGGTATTATGTAGGGACCACAACAAATTTCAAACACGTATACGTGACTTTGGACATAAAAAGTGGAATTCGTGACTGAAATAAAAGTCTTAGGATTGCAAGATCCCTGAGAAAAGAGGGACAGAGAAATCACAATCATACTAAATATCAGTCTTCCTCTGGTGTATCTGTTGGTTAAGTTCTATAGGTAAGAAACTAAGAAGCCTAGCAGAAAGAAGCTAGGAATCAGAATCAACATTTTGACTGTTTTACGGTACTGGGAATTTGTTCTAATCTCTTAGTTGGAGACCCTTTTAGGATTACTCTCCAGTAGAGGAGTAAGTCAGAGGTGAACTAAGACTATTTACAATATTATAAATCAGTTTTGAGTTAGCTTAGTCCCCCATGAATTGAAATGATTGGTCTTACTGTTCCTTCCCAGAGAGGGGGGGAATAGCATCATGAAGGGAGAAAACACATATCACTTGATTTATGCGAAAGAAAAGTAAGTAAGTTATTTGAAATTAATGGTGCTGGGTCTATTAATATCTATGGAGAAGTAAATGCAGCCTGACCCATATGCAAAATTCAATTCCAGATGCATTATTAAAGGGGATACTCTTGAGGGATCTTCTATAATGGTGGACTTTCCAAAGAGAGGTATCCAGTAGAAGATCGTACTACTGCAAACAGAGGAAAGTCACAAAAACTTTGCCCAAGTATGGGAATTACAGTTGAAAACATCCAGCAAGACTTCTAGAAAACCAGTAAAAATCTGCTATAAGGTAAAGGTGAACATTTGTACACCTACTAGAGAGGGCTCTAATGACAACTATACTCGTAATTTCAAGCTGTATTGCCATGTAATACTGTGGTCAATTGTCACTTCCTTATTCTAGAAAGTGTTGAGTCAGGACTAAATCAATTCTGGCATAAGTTCTTGGTATTTTTTAGGATGACAGAAAATAAGCCTTTTTTGTAAACTGGTGGTTTTGCAGGAAGGAAATGAATAAGATTGCTTTTGAGTTATAAATGATAGAAATCCAGTTCAAATTGGCATAACCTAGTGAATGATGGTTCATTTAATTAGGGAAGAAGGTATCAAGCTCTTCAAAGATAGGTCTAGAAACTCAGCCGTGACCTTAGGAAAGTGTCTTGTTCTCTTTAGTTGGGTTCTGTGTTCCTCTTTATTGACTCTTTTCTCAGATTGACTCTCTCCATGCAATGATCTTTAAAAATTCAGACTATTTTTAAGAAGTTTAGCCACATCAGGGGAAAGACTTGCTTCTTACAAGCAATGAGAATCTAGGCTGGGACTTAAGCTCAAATTGTATCCTGTGCTCACCTTGATCCAATCAGTTACTTTCACTGACCAATGAAACTTGGGAATGGAGTCAGTCCAAAATGGACCACACAAAATGAGAGCAGGAGAAGGTTGGTTCTTCTATGGAAAACTGAATCTCTCTTACCAAAAATGAGGTGGGATATTATTGATGCTGACGAGGCAAGGCAAGAGACTAGCTCAATGGGGAAGTTTGACATTTAGCCACAATCTAAATATGAATGCTATTTTAAACAAGTCTTATTTAAGCTAGTCTTCTTGTGGTGGAAGAAGGGATGGGCATTTATCTCTCCATTGTTGGAAATCATAAAACATCTTAAATGTAGTGGAAGAAGGGATAGTCATAGCCAATGAACATCTAATCAAAGTATTGCTACTTTATGTTAAGACAGTCTATATGGATGAATCAGATATATATCAACACAAATGTTTCCTGCATGTGGAGGCTCTTCTGTGCTTAGTCAAAGTCAACAGAAAAGGAGGCACATATTTAAAATTAGCTCTCATAAAATGTGAATTAGTCAAAAGGAGAAATATTTTATTATTTACTGAGTTGAGATCCACATGGAAAACATTTCATCACTCATTTATTCCCTTCATTCTCATCGAGTTCTTCTGGTATCCTTAGGAGGGAGAAAACACTGCATGTGCTATTTTTATAACAGTCCAGAAAGCAATAAGCAGGTTACAAAACAGTTTACAAATCAGTACTGACTCTAACTGGAACACACACATTACATTTTCCCTTGGCATTATTTCAACTCTTTGCCCATTCTGTATTTAACATTTATATAAGAAAATAATAACATCTATTTTAGATGCAAAGAATGGAGAAGTTATTCTTCAAGAATTATTTTTTTTAATTCTCATAGAGAACAGACAGAGAGAGAGAGAGAGAGAGAAAGCATCCTTTAGTGGGATGTCAGATTGCAATTTCTCGTCCTCTATTTCTGCATTCTATCAGGGTTTATGGCATCACACACACATACCCAGTATAGCCTTTGTTTTTTTAAGTTGCCAGGCCCAGGATTTAAACTGTGGTTGGTCGTGTGGGTCCTGCTCCCTATGTACCACTACTTTACAGAGCTGATCCATAGTTATTTTTTTATCCCATTAAATATTTTCTCTGTGGAGACAAGCTTAAGCTTTATACTTTGAAAATCTCACTTCTTCCTATAGTGATAATTAACAAGACACTTCTTTTCATTGCCTGGGAGGCCTTTTTTTTAATTAAAAAAATGACCTACACTAAGGCTAGAGAATGTTCCATGGGCATTTGAGAAGCCATTTTTTTTTTAATGAGATTATTATTGTGGGGCTTATAGAAGTTATGGCCCTGCTCTCAGCCACTCAATTATTATAGTACTATTTTAAAAGTTTATTTATTTATTTGTTTATTTGAAAGAGAAAGAGAGACAGAGAGAGATCCTCAGTGGGGTTCTCATCCTGAAATCCAATTCCACTGTCAGCCAACCTG
This sequence comes from Tupaia belangeri chinensis, assembly GCF_000334495.1. Lineage (NCBI taxonomy): Eukaryota > Metazoa > Chordata > Mammalia > Scandentia > Tupaiidae > Tupaia > Tupaia belangeri. Next base: position 1,834,718 of record NW_006159915.1, read on the forward strand.
AACCAACACGTGTGCATATGGCCTACATGCTCAGGGATGTCCAGGGATATAAACCCAGGATCTTTCCCATTTGGGTGCAGTGGCATTACCACCGTGTCACTGCTCAACCCACTATGGTTTCTTTTAAGAATAAATCCAGGACACTTCATAGGAGAGAGAGTCCACTTCAAGAACTCAAATAAGGAAGTGTTTAGGGAAGTATTTAGGTATGGAGAGAAAGTATTTCGCTTTCTTCCAAATCACCCAAACCAGGTGGTAATTTATAGTACATCTCAGCTCATTGACATTGACATTTCTTCACGGTCATTAAATTCTTGTTTTGCTCCACTCCTGGTACTTAAAAATGCAGGAGAAGAAATGATTAATAATTTACAATTTACTTTTAAAAACCTGAAGAGGAAAGTTTGTGTATATATTTCTCAAGGGACATTACTATAGCCAGTCATTTGTCATCTCAGCATTCACTTCACCTCACTCCTCTAACTCAATGAACATTTACTAATCATGTATTAAGTGGAAGATACTCTGGTCAGATGAACGCTATAGGGCCCTTTCATGTATAATCTAAAGGAAAAAGGTAGACATACTTGCAGTGAACTATAACGCAAGGCCCAGTAGAGTACTACATAATTTACAAAATATTTTCACATACTTTTCCAGCTTGAGTCTCAAGAAAATAATTTGAGGTAAAAAGAGAATCCAAATATTCAGTCATCCCTTTTGATCCCTGCCCCCTTTTCCTCCATGAAGGTAAGTCTCCTATTTTCTTCAAAATCTCTAGAATATAATATCTGTTCACTGAATACACATGAATAACTAAACAAAATCAATATTCATAAATGAATGGATCACTATAAGTTTAGAAGAACAGGTCTTAACTGGGGATAGAGATGATGAGTGAGAGTGAACTTCATGTGATTCCCAGGTTTCTTTTTTTTCAATGATAGCACACCCACGAGACAGTGAGAGAGAAATACTTTTGACAATTTCATCATGTAATCATTCCATTTCCCCAGCTCTCTAGTCATTTAAGATCTTCAGTGCCTATGTCCATGCCTGCTGGGTTCTCAGGCTGACTTGGGGATTTGAACCCACCGTTGGTACCTGGTTTCCAACAAGGACCCACTATACTACAAATGCACCACCTGGCTGAGCAGATTCTCAAATTTCTAATTTTGGTAATTTGGTGGGTGTTAGAGCAAGATTTTGTGGGAACAGTCGATACACAGCTTTACAAATGTGTAATAGCAGGGGAAATATTGAAATATTGTTGAAACAGGCTGAGATAATCAGTAAAGAGAAAAAAAAAAGTGGGACGGGGAGGAAGAGCACATGGTATGAATGTAGAAGAGGGATAAAGACATTTTGGCCAAGATTTTCTTGGTGTTTCAGCTAGTTGCATAATGAAAAGCAGCAACAAATACAAACTTTAGAGAAGTAGGAGACCAGAAAACAGGAATTAGAATAGTATTAATGTAAACAAATTACAAGAAAAAATATTTATAACTGTTTATGTGGTCTTAGGAATGGTTCAGTTGAGAAGGAAAGGCTAGAGAAATGAAAGAAGAGAACCTATGCAGAGGCCTTGAGAAGCGAAGAAAAGCATACAGGATCACTCCTGCTTTGTGTCAGCCACAGTGAGGCCCCACACACACATCGATCCAGTCCTCATAAGCCTCTGACGAGTAGGTGTTGTGATACCTGTTTCCAGACTTCGAGAGGTAAATGATTCTAGAGGATGTGCAGCTCTAAGCAAGAAGCATCAAACCTAGATCTCTCCAGAGTCCCAGTTCTCTTCACCACTCCTGGAATAAATGAATCTTCAAGAGTCAGGATGTGTTATGATAATCAGTAAATAAAAGATGAGAGATGTGTCAATCAGGAATTTGTGTAGATGGCAATGCTGTTTTATCAATTCAGTGGGATATTGACAGATATATTGCAGCAGGAGTGTGTTAGTGCAGCCATTCTACTTGTTTACGGCTGAGCCTGATTGGCTAATTATCTCTTTTGATTGGTTACTTGTGTACCATACAGTTGTTAAGTGAGTTGAATATTTTCTCTAGGAACCGTAAACAATTTGTAAGGTAGTGAGTCTGGAGCAATTCACCTTGACAGCTGTAGAAAAAGGCTACATTATATGTAGGAAATAAAGGGGAAAGGAGAAATTTTATCCAAGTCTCTATTAAGGAAATTTGAACAACAGAATTAATTGTAAGATGAAATCTAGAATAAGACAATTGACAATTGATGCAGGAAAGACCCCCAGGGTGAATTTAGTGTCTTTTCAACCAGTGTTGAAATAATGAATTGCTCATACATATTTACATATTTTTGAGTCAAAGTATCCTGTGTTCAAGTCTTGGTTCTGTTACTATTCTATCTTTATGATAATGAAAGGTTGAGTTTCTCAGATCCTCAAATCCATTGTGTATAAAATGAATATGGTAGTACTATACTTGTAGACTGGATATGAGAATTAAAATAAATGATATATTGAATGGGCTCATCACAGTGTTTAGTATATGTCAGAGAGTCAATGGTTTATACATTATAACATTATTAATAATTGAAATATCTTGAAAGACAAATTTTGGGGCAAGCGGAGCGGCTGCAACTTGGGCTGTCGGCGCTCTGAGTCATGGGATATGACAGGCACAGAGCTCATCCAATCAAAGAAGTTTCCTTGTTGTGTGTATCTTTACAGAACACAACAGGAACTGAACAATGAACCAGACCACTACTGAACCTGTGGCAGCCACTGAGACACTGGCCCAGGTACCTGAACATGTGCTGCCAGGACTTCCGGAGGAAGTGAGGCTTTTCCCATCTGCTGGTGACAAGACCGGCATTGTACCAGACACTTTATGGACCTTCAGTGGATATTGAGTGAATGGCATGACCTGAGCATATCTGCATGGTTCTGGCTGGCACTTCCTGTTGAATACAAACCAGCTCGTGTGTATTTGGTCTTGTTTTTATAGCCTAATGTTTAGACAGAAGGTTAAGTAAGTAAATTGTAAAAACCCTGTCAAAATGCAGTCTTAGAAGATACAATGTTTATATTCTGTTTTGAAAAAAGAAAATGAGACAAATTTTGGCATGGTCATCTAAACAAATACCTTTTACAAAAGAACATCAAATGATTGACTGTGACACATTCCTATTTTGGTAAACTAAGAGAAACAGGAAATGAGGACAAAGAGCCTTGAAATACTGTAGGTTCTTCCCAGTTTTGGTGTGAGAAATATTTATCTTCAGAGCCCTTCTGAAGGACTGATACAGCTTTTTAAAAAAAGTTTGTGTATGTATGTATTTATTTCATATGTCAGAGTGGGGTAGAGGGAAGGAGAGAGAGGGAGAAAGTTTGACAGCACCCCCAATGCAATCCTGATGCCACAATCCATCTGCAGTGTTTTCCAGCCCTGGATCATGGGCATATGCATGTACCAGGACATCTCTGGACTTGAAACATGTGAGATTGCTTCCTACAGCATTGTGTTTTATTGCTGCACCTCTGTTTAACCCCTAGAACTGCTACATTTTTGATAAAGAAATGACCCTTTTCTTGATCCATAATGTTAGATTCTCACCCTCAAGAGTAATTCCCAATTAAATTCACAATATAATTCAAATTTTAGCCTGTGTTCCTCAATTTAGGAACTACGTTTACCATGCGATTCCAGGTCCTCATTCTATGCTCTAAATTAACTGAAGTGTTGGCTCCTTCCCATCTAATACATTCCACACTTCACGACTTTCATTCCCTGTCCTTTGCCAAAGCTGTTTCTTTTCTCTAATATTTCTTTTCCCTAATAACTTATTCATAATTTCTAGCTGTCGGTATCTGCCCATACCTAAACCTCTGCTAATGAGCTCTGATACAGAAAGAATTCCTGCAAGCAGAAATAATCTTCCTTGCCCTAAATTATTCTAAAACTTTACCTTTATTTCTCTAATGACATTTGCTGCACTTGTCATTAGATTATATTTAAGTTTTATTAGCTTCTTTGTGAGAATATTAGCACCTAGAGGAAAACAATCATGGATGATTCACTTTTGCATTCCCACGATGACTGGCATAGTGCCTGGATGTAATATACTAAAAAGATTAACCAAAAAAAAAAAAGAAGAAGAAGAAGAAAAGAAAAAAATGATCTAAGTTTCATTGTATATATTATATCCATTGCAGTTTTAGCTTTATTTCTACAACACTGAACTCACCTGTTTCTCTCAGAACATGCAACAGGCCTTTCTTTTTGGAGAGTGTTTGCAATTACTATGCCAGAGAGGCACTTTTTTGTTTGTTTGTTTGTTTTTGTTTTTGTTTTTGTTTTTTTAAGTGTTTGCCATAGGACAAGTGCACTTGCTGGAGAGACAGTGAAATGTAAAGTGAGAAATCACCTCCCATTGAATGATGGCCACGCTGCAAACCCCCTCTCCTCTATTCTCTTCTTGGGATTTTGGGCATACTCTTACACCCAAAATGGGATTTTTAAGATGCCAGGTCGGGGTCTCCAACTGCAGTCAGTCATGTCCACCAACTATGCCACCTGCTGTCCCCATCATTATTGTCTTTATTATCAATACCATATGTTATTATTTAGTCCTCCCTAGTTATTTTAATGAATTTTTCTTTTTTGGAGAGGTTTTTGTCTTAGGGTGTGTGTGCTCGCTAAGGAAAGAGAGAGGCAGTGAGAGGGAAAGTGAGAAGTTACCCCCCTTGGGGGGATGGCCACGCTGTAATCCCTTCTCTATTCTCCTCCAGGGATCTTGGGCACGCACACACATGTGCCTGGAATGATTTTTAAGCCACCAATTCCAGGACTTGAACCACAGTATGCCATGTGGAAGATCAGTGAAGTAACTACTGTGCCATCTGCTGGCCCCATATTTTAAATAACTTTTTATAATTTCAGTTTTACAAACATATTTTTGTACATTTGTCTCCTTGAAATAAAATGAACAGTCTTAATAATTTAACTATAACTGACAATCATGCACGCTTGGAAATACAAGCAATACTATTCTGTTAATTACTTGATAATAACTTGAAGATGCCTATGATGACACTCAAATTGTTAAATAGCTGTTCTTTTAGAATTTAAATTTACTTATATTTGATGTTCTTAGAATGTGTTTTGTTGTCTTTGTAGTGATTTATTTTTAAATTTTAAAAATATACTGTATGTATCTAATTTACTTTAATTTCAACATGGGAGTGGCATTGAGAGTTTCAATTACCCTGGTTAGGAGTCGCTCTGGAAGCGACTTATAAACACTTATAAATATCATTATGAAAATTGTTGTCATGGGTATGTTAACTAAAAGAAATTATTCTAGAAGTAATTCATGATTTGCAGTTAGCTGAAAATATGAAATTTTAAAAGCTTTATTTTAAAAATAAGGAATGAGATAAGCGAATGTAGCCTTTTCTTTTACTTTCTCTTTTTTTTTTTTTAGAGCTTTATGCTATAGGGCATGTACACTTGCCAGAGAGACAGAGAGAGACAGAAAGACAGAAAGTGAGAAATCACCCCCACCCACCCCAGAGAGGATGGCCATACCACAATCCTTTCTCCTTCATTTTCCCCTTTGGATTTTGGGCACGTACACACAGGTGGCTGGCATGAGTTTCAAGCTCCAGGTCCGGGACTTGAACCTAGTCAACTATGTGGGAGTCCAGCACCTTAGCTACTATGCCACCTCCTATTCCCCCTCCCAGTTTTTTAAAAGAGGTCTAGTCTTAGGGAGTGTGCACTCACGAGAGAGAGAGAGAGAGGGAGAGAGAGAGATAAAGTGATAAGTCGTCCTGCAAGGGGTATGGCCACACCACAATCCCTTCTCCATTTTCTTCCTGGGCACACATGCACATGTACCCAGCATGATTTTCAAGTCACCGGGTCTAGAACTAGAACCACAGTTGACCATGTGAGAGTCCAGCAATGTAACTGCTCCACCATTTGCTGGCTATAACCTTTCCTTACTATATAAAAGTTGATATCCTAAACATACATGGAAAATAAAGAAACACGCTTCTTTTCTGTGTAAACAAAATATACACATATTTTTAGAGACCATTAACTTACTCTTCTTGAGAGGGAAGAATTTCTTGTGTTTTAATTGCCAGAGGGCATGTGTGCTTGCCAGAGGTACATAGTGGTTGTGGGAATAAAGCATCCTCCAACGAGGTGCAGTCACACTAGAGTCCCCTTCTCCATTTCTCCATCTTCTCACGGTTTGGGGCACACATCCATTCACACCTAGCATGTTTTTCAAACCACCTGGGCCGGGATTTAAACCATGGTTGTTCATGTGTGATCCAACTCTCTTAACCACTATGCCAGGGAAGGAAGAACTTTTAATTATGACTGTTGAATTTCATGATACTGTAAGTTCTGTTAAATTATAAAGCCCAAGCAATTTACATAAAGAAGTGTAAGCCTTTTTCTGATTTGAATGCAGCACGTTTTATATGTTGAGGTGCATACTACACTGTTTTTAATCCTCAAAAATCAATGAGAGTATCTGATGAAAGTTTAGATTTAAGAAACCATGATCCTTTGCCTTCTGTCTTCTGCCCCGTCTTTATTTTCATCCTAAGGAATGAAAGGCATTCAGCCTTTAGGGAGAAGTAAAAGACATGCAGGTGGAAAGAATCACTCCCAGTGGGTAAAGAAAAAGAAGCAGAAGAAAGCACAACTCACATCTCCTAAGTCTCTAATTTATCCCGACGTTCAGTAGAACTCCGTGTTAACGATCATAGAGATTTCCAGAGAAAGCTATTCATGTTTAGCATTTGATAGACCCCTGTGTCGAAAGTTTTTCTACACCTAATGTAAATGTTTAACTGGCAACGTAGGTACAACTATTTCCTCTTCTACCCTCAGGCAACGTGCGATGCTCAAGAAGGTAGCATGTACTTCATTCAGGACTTCTATTTAACTGCTTCCCAGCTTGTTATTCAATAGATGATAGCTTTTCCTGATAGCAGTCAACTCTGCTACTAGTTAGAAAACTCCTGATTGGGAAGGCCATCAATCACTCCTGTGGGGCTGAGGAAGAAGGCAGGACAAAGGGTAAGTAGAGAACTATTCCAGGAGGCAGCAGTCCATGTAGCGGAGGATGCGCCAGGCCCAGAAGTTTGCTGGCACTGAGGAAAGTGGTAATCAGCAGGCCAGCCTGAAATAGCACACTCTGGACTATAACATAAGTGGTAACACTGTGGATTTCTTAGAAAAATGAACTTGTAATAGTTCATACATTCTAGCTTAGTTTTCCTTTGAATTTTGTTAATTAGGGAGACTATGACTTACTGGACTGTCAGTGCCATTGCCCAAAATTGTTTCGGAATTTTATTTCATTTTTATTTTTTTGGAAATGTCCCTAGTGTCTCTGGTGTACTCATTTAACTGTCTTTAGTGGGAGCATCTATCCATTAGGGTATGCTTATCAAAGTACATGATTCACTGCAAACTATCTCAGAATCTTCTAAAATTCAGATGAATTTGAATGCCTCAGATCAAGGCCTAGAGGGCACATTTCTGTGAACTTTTCAAGTTCTCAGTAAACCACTTCTTCGGGACAGAATTGGTAAACACGTAGTATGTGTTGGGAATAAATCCAATGGCTTTACAGTTACCCAGCATGGGTCAAAGGTATATATGACCATAAAAGGAATAAATGTTTTTGCATCTCGTTTGTCAGTTACGTTAGACTCTACTAGATAAAAATTTCTAAATGCTTTGTGAAAAATTTCATGATTAATATGTAGTTATAGGTTTGAAAACTTTGAAGGACCTTTAAAATATGTAACACATAATATGCATATTTTAAGAAGTGCCATTTAAAGATAGTCATGCCATAGAGTAAGGTACTTTAAACCTTTTAAAACCCCATTTTCATATTATTACGATATAAAAATATCATGCTTTCCCCCAAGAAATTCTTATGTCCCCTTCTATGAAGGGAATAGAGCATGTTTTATTGAGCATTACCATCTGTTTGGACCCAAAAGATCAAGAGTTTGTTTTTATGTTTCTTTTTTATTTATTTATTTTTCCAGAGTGAATACAGCTTAATATGAATGAACTTTATCAAATAGGCTAAACTTGCTTCTCTTCAAAATTCTGATACTTCCCCAGTGACAGTAATTTTCCCTCCTCATTGAGAACACATACAGAGAAAGTGGGACAAAAATATGCATTTATTTGACCAAAACCAACCAAACAAACACATATATGTTTATATATATATTGATACATATATTTATAGTTTATATATATATATATATA
>NW_006159915.1:1843032-1844081 GCF_000334495.1 Tupaia belangeri chinensis
TTTTTTTTTTGTCAGATAAATGTTGGCAGTAAGTACCCTACAAGAACAATGTTCCAGTCCTGTTCATTGGATGTGTTTTTTAGCTAGAATTTTCTATCTATATCAATAAACTTCAAAAGATGATTATTTTTCTTTTTATTCTTTTTTATTTAAGAGTTATTTATTTAATTTCATTTATTTATTTTTTGACTCTTCCATAGGGCATGTGCACTCGTCAGAGAGGGACAAAAACAGAAAATGAGAAAGCAAACTACCAGGTGTGGGATTTGAACTGCTGTCAGCCACATGGGAGTCTAGCACCTTAGCCACCATGCCACCTGCTGGCTCCAGTTTTCTTTTCATTCTAATAGGCTATTTTAATAGTAGAATCAACCTCTTTTTACTGATTTAAAATGATTGGAGGAGGAGGTCAGCAGGTGATATGGTAGTTAAGGTGCTTGAATCCCATATGACTGACTGCAGTTTGAGTCCCAGACCTGGTAGCCTGAAAAACCTATTGGGCACGTATGTGTGTGCATGTCCAGGAGGAGAATGGAGGAGAAGGAGTGTGGCCATCCCCCCCCACCACCACCCAAGGGAGGTGGTTTCTCACTTTCCCTCTTTCTTTCTTTCTCTCTTTCAGGTGACCATATATGTCCTATAGTAAAAACATTTTAAAGTAACATAAAACAAAAGTATTTGTAGAAGACCAGTGGCTATAGACATTTTTTTTTTCTTTTAAAATCTATTTCCTTTTGTTTTTTCTTATGTGAAAAGATAGTGGCATAAAGAATAAAATTTCCAGGGAACCAGCAGTTAGCATAATGGCTATGTCGCTGGACTCCCACGTAGTCCACCGTGGTTCGTGTCCCCGGCCCGGTGGCTTAAAACTCACGCCGGGCGCGTGTGCATGCGTGCCCAAGATCCCGAGAGGAGAATGGAGGAGAAGGGATTGCGGCGTGACCATCCCCCCTGGGGGGTGATTTCTCGCTTTCTGTCTCTATGTCTCTCTCTGTCTGTCTGGCGAGCGCACGCGCCCTACAGTGAAAATCTCTCCAAAAAAAAAAAAA
>NW_006159915.1:1844920-1853562 GCF_000334495.1 Tupaia belangeri chinensis
CTCAAAAAAAAAAAAAAAAAAAGAATAAAATTTCCAGAATTGATTTTTTCAGCAATGTTGTTCCAGGTGGCTGCTAAATCTTGAGCATCCAAGTTCAGCTCTGGTACCATTCTGGCATAAACTACAGTATGAAACTTAATGACACCCAGGTGTGGAGATTATTGCTGCTCTCTTGGGAACTGGAGACCTTCTTAGAGTCTGAAGATGAGATCTGAATTCCACATGTTTGCATTTCCTTGTTTTTGTTTGGCATAATTGTTCAGCTGCACAACTTTGCTAACATCTAATTTAGAAGGAGTTGGTAAATGGTATTCATAGAATAGCAACAGAAATCGAAATCTCGATAAAACAGAATCTTGTATCTCAGAGAGAAAATTTTCCAAAGATTCTGAGTTTGGAATTCATTTGGTCCTGGATACTTGGGTTTGAATGCTTGGACAAAACTTTCACATCATGAAATTGGGGAACATGAAATTATAAGTGCCTCAGAAAGACCTGGCCAACTCAGCAATATTTGGGGCAAATTAAAGAAAATTTCAAGTTTTAAATTCAATCCTTGGCATTCTAGTTGTTTGCATTAATTGATTTTCAATTTTCTCTAGATAGACTTTGTAAAACTGAGCTTTCTTTTATTTATTTATTTTTTTGAGAGTTTTTTTTTATAGGGTGCATGTGCTTGCCGAAGAGAGAGAGACAGAGTGACAGAAAGTGAGAAATCACCCTCCCAGAGGGATTGGCCATGTCACAATCCCTTCTCCTCCATTTTCCTCTCAGGATTTTGGGCACACACGCACATGCACTGGCTTGAGTTTAAGCCACTGGGTCCGAGACTTTAACCATGATCAACTACCTGGGAGTCCAGCGACATAGCCATTATACCATCTGCTGGTCCCTAAAACTGAGTTTCTTTTTTTAAAAATTTTTTTTATAATTATGTATTAAATTTTATTTATTCATTCATTTATTTTTAATTTGACAGAGAGAGACAGAGACAAAGGAGAAGTGAGAAAGCAAGCCACCAGGTCCAGGATTCGAACCATGGTCAGCCATGTGGGAGTGTCCAGCGCCTTAACCACCATGCCACCTGCTGGTCTCCCAAAACTGAGTTTCTTATAGAACTTTCTAATTAAGGCAATAATTTCTCATAAGTTATTTTTTGTTTATTTTGGTGGGTTTACTAATTACATATATGATAAAAGGTATTAAAGAGGCCCAGCCACTATGGCACAGGCAGTAGGGGCACTACTGGAGACCATACGGAAGGCTCCAGGTATTCATGTCCCAGGTGTATCTGAATGTGCCCGGTACTCCTGCAGGCACCCTCGTGATCCTGGCTGACTGCAGGGTTGCGGGGAGGATTGTGACATAAAGACCTTTTCCAAAGTGCCCCTCTTTCTTATAGGAAGTTCCCTTTTTTTAAAATAAGAATCAAAGTAATGCATAAAGTCTTTGACTTTATTTTTAAATGGGAAGTCTTATAGCCCCCAAAAGAGAGAAATGTAAGCCATGAATGAAAGTATCATTGCTGTCCATGAGAGCTGTGGTAGTTAATCTTATGTGTCAACTTGACTAAGTTAAGGACTGATCATATATCTGGCCAGACATTATTTCTGGGTATGTCCGTGAGGGTGTTTCCTAGGACAGATTAGCATGTGAATCAGCAGACAAGATCTACCTTCACTAGTGCGAGTGGGCATCATTCCACCTGTTGAGTGTCCCATTAAAACAAAGAGATGTAGAAAGGTGAAATTGCCTAGCTCTCTTCTTGACTGGGGACATACATTTTCTCTTGATCTTGGACATTGGAGCTCCTGGTTTTCAGATGGAGTAGGAGTAGTAGTTACACTATCCTGGTTCTCAGGCCTTCAGACTTGGACTGAATTACACTACCAGTTTTCCTAATTCCCAGGCTTACAGACTGCATATCACTGAATGGCTTGGTCTTTATAATCATGGGAGCCATGTCCAGTAATCTCCATTTATATCAGTCTATGTCTGTATAGCATCTCCTTTGGTTCTGCTTCTCTATAGGATCCTGACTAACATAGGACTTCAGCTGTACATTCAGAAAACCTGCTTCTAAATAATGGCAGTGACTAGATTCATGAAGTTGGTTTGCCTTTAATAGAGGAATGGCAGGGCATATGGAATAACAGCAGACAGGACTGTAGCTGGTATTTCAAGTGCCTTAACACCTGAGTGATAGTGTTCTTGTTTTCTCAAATGGAGCAGTCAAGGTCTGGAAATTATCACTCCATGACTTCTAGGGGATTGGGAATAGGTCCTTTGCTAAGATACTTTGCATTCCATCTTATTTCTGATCATCTCAATGTAAAAGATTTAAAGGTATGAGTGGGGAAAAATGACTGCCTTCATTTGGAGGTTAAAAGGTCTAGGCTCCATCCTTGCAAGGGTAATGTATAATCCCTTGACCTGAGACTACTCTATATCTGACTCATACGCCTGTGTCAGTGGGTGTGTGAGTGAGTTATGGCTCTGATTCTCTGTATAGGAAGGGAACAAAGATGGTATTCTCTATCCTGTTGGGGAAATATTTCTTCACATCCATTTTGAGGCTCTCTGAATTGCTCATTTTTATTTTTTATTTTTTTTTTACTTTTTTAATTCATTGGGTAGAGACGAAGATGAAAACTTATTTCATCTTTAAGGCTGCATGTTTTTTCCCCTGAGCTTTTTAAGGTATGGCATTTCTGATCGTCTACCATGATTTTCACTACCGTAACATCCAAATGGCATAGCCTCACCGAAAAGGTGGGCTAAGATGGTCTGCCCTAAGTAACTGCAAATGAGTGAAGACTGTAAGACTTCAATTTGTCCACATAAACCGGATAAGAGCACTGTGCTCTATTCTATGAAGTTGTGTCTCATAGGGGCAAGGGGATGAGTTAACAAATCTGAAGCAATTCAGAAATAACCAGTGTTCAAATGTTACACTCTTCCTTGTATCTTCAATATTTTTTTAACCCAGAACACCTACAGTCTTCCAATACATCAGATGACCTATTTATTTATTATTTAGCATTGTTTCCTCTATTAAAATGTGAAAACTATAGGGTAAGTTATCATGGGCCTGATTCATACTAGGTTCTCAATAAATTTTGTTGAATCTAATTCAACACAAGTCATTAAATTTCAATCTAATGTCTACTGGAGATACTACAGGGAAAAAAAATAATGTGGAGACTTTAGGAATGAGTCCTATCTCCAGTACTTGCTTTAGAACTTGATAAAGTTACTTAAAATTCACTAAGAGAAATTATCACAGCAGATGGTTTAAAAAGCATGTTCAAGCAGTGTTTAAGGTGCTGGACTCCCACATGGCCAACTGCAATTTGAATCTTAGACGCTGTGGCTTAAAAATCCCACGGGGAGTGTTGCATTCATGCCCAAAATCATGAGAGGAGAATGGAGGAGAAGTGATTGTAGCATGGCCAACCACTCTATAGGGGCTGTGATTTCTCACTTTCCTTCTCTCTGTCTCTGTTTCTCTCTCTTTGGTGAGTGTACATGGCAAAAGAAAAATCTTTTTCTAAAATGTACATTCAAAATATACCTTAATACTCCCATCTATCTCCTTAAAGTTTATTTTATTTTTGAACTAAGACTGTAATTTTTTTCTCTGCAGGTTATTTTATTGCTACTAAAGTCAATAATAAGTCAGATAGATAAAAAAAGAAATCGGTCATGGATTTACAAAAGATTTCTCTCTAAAGACTTTCTAAAAATCTATTTTATTTACAAAAGAGCCCCAAATATTTAAACAGCCTGGAGTCCTTGAATGTGCAGGAAATGTTTTAGTAGACTTTTCTCTATATCTGCATTCGGTCGTAGCAGTATGTCTGCAAGAGTAGTGCAATGAAAAGGCCATTCTGCAAGGTTATTTGAGTATGCTCACAAATTGAAATGTTTGGTTTTCTGATTTAGCATTCAGAGAGGACACAAATAGTATTGTGGAAATAATGGGTTGTTTTCAAAATTGGGTTCATCTGGCAGTGAGTATCACAGATTAAAATGGGGGAAATTAAATACCCAATTCTAATGAGTAAAATATTAGCAGAAAATGAATGATTCTCTGCTATCCACTAAATACAAAAAATGGAGGCCAAAGATTTTATCTAATGTACTTAAACTAACTTTTCCTCATAAATTTCATTATATATATAGAGAGTATTTATGTATATGTAAAATACATATATATTATATATACTATATTTATATACATATATAAATCAATAGTTGAAATTGAAGCTATATGAAGTAATAGAAAAACTTGTTTTAGGTATAATCTAAATATCTGAGCTATTTAATCATATTATGTACTGAGTGCTTACATTTAGTGAGTTTTAAAAATAGAAGTAGAGGGAACCAGCAGTTAGCGTAATGGCTATGTCGCTGGACTCCCACGTAGCTGACCGCAGTTCGTGTCACGGACCCGGTGGCTTAAAACTCAAACTTAAAGCTTGTGCGTGCGTGCGTGCCCGAGATCCTGAGAGGAGAATGGAGGAGAAGGGATTGCGGCGTGGCCATCTCCCCTGGAGGGTGATTTCTCGCTTTCTGTCTCTATGTCTCTCTCTGTCTGTCTGGTGAGTGCATGTGCCCTATAGTGAAAATCTCTCCAAAAAAAAAAATAATAATAATAATAAAATAAATAGAAGTGAAGGGGGCCAGCAGGTGTATAGTGGTTAAAGTGTTGAGCTTCCACAAGGCCAATCATGGTGTAAGCCTTGGTTCTGGCTGTTGGAAAATCATGCTGGGCACATGTGCTTTAGTACCCAAAATCCCAGGAGAAGAATGGAGGAGAAGGGATTCAACATGGCCATCCTCTCTCCAGGTGATTTCTCACTTTCTCTCTCATTGCTTCTCTGTCTCTCTCTGGTACACCCTATGGCAAAAACTCAAAGAAAAAAAAAAGGAAACTATTGCCTAGGCATGAATTATGTGTTAATTGCAACCAAAACATATGAAGAAGAAATAAGCCTAGGGAACCAGCAGTTAGTGTAATGGCTATGTTGCTGGACTCCCACATAGTCGACCGCGGTTCGCGTCCCGGACCCGGTGGCTTAGAACTCACACCGGGCGCGTGTGCATGCGTGCCCAAGATCCTGAGAGGAGAATGGAGGAGAAGGGATTGCGGCATGACCATCCCCCCTGGGGGGTGATTTCTCGCTTTCTGTCTCTATGTCTCTCTCTGTCTGTCTGGCGAGCGCACGCACCCTATAGTGGAAAAAAAAAACAAAACAAAACAAAAAAACTCTCCAAAAAAAAAAATAAAAGAAATAAGCCTATAAACATAATATAAATTCTATGTAATAAAACTTGGTAGAAAGAGAAGAATCTCAGCAAACCATTCAAAATTCATGATCAGATTGTTCTGTTTTCTTGAAAAGGTGAGTCAATGTGGCTGGCTATTACTGAACCACCAAATTGGTCTTTATATTATTCCACCTCTTGTTTTTCCTTTCTTTTGGCTTTCTAAGACCCTTGCCCTCTATGATTAACCCATTAGCAATAGTAGGTTGGCACAAGATAATTTCAAAGGTTACTGAACATAGAAAATTATAATCCTGAATGAATTGGGATTAATTAGGAGGCCATCATCCCTCAGGGGTTTATTGACTAAAAGTATTCACACTATGATCCACATCCCTCACATTATTTCTGAATGTCTTACATAACTACTCTCTGGGAACTAAAACTAGAATGAGAAGTATAAAGATATGTAAGAGAGTCTATGTATCTTGAGTTGATCATCATCTTGTAATGGAAACAAACACACACACACACACACATATATATATATATAATATGGTGTGCTATACAACAGAATTATGTGTAATGAATGTTATAGAGCAAACATTGTGCTTCGAAGGTCAGAGTGTCGTGACATCTTCAAAGAGAAACTTAATTTTTAAGTTGATGAATAGGGCCAGCAGATGGTGTGGCAGTTATGTTGCTGGACCCCCACGGGCCCTACTGCTATTCGAGTCCTGGACATTGTGGCTTGAAAATCACACCAGGGGGACCAGCAGTTAGCATAATGGCTATGTCACTGGACTCCCACGTAGACGACCGCAGTTCGAGTCCCGGACCTGGCAGCTTAAACTCACGCCGGGCACGTGTGTGTGCGTGTGCCAAGATCCCAAGATCTTGGCATGTATTCCTAAGATCCCAAGAGGAGAATGGGGGAGAAGTGATTGAGGTGTGGTCATCTCCCTTAAGGGGTGATTTCTCACTTTCCCTCTCATTGTGTCTGTTTCTCTCTCTTTGGTGAGGGCATGTGCCCTAAGGCAAAGACCTCTCAAAAAAATAAAAAAAAAAAATAGGAGTATTCCGAAATTGCCAGTGTCTCGATAGTTCTATAGCCTAAGTCAGATATAACGCTTATACTCAAGATTCACATTTTTGCCACTTTAAAAAGAATGCCTGATTGAACATTAGTCATTAAAGATGTTTGTGCTTCTGAGAGAGAAGAGAGGCTTGTGATCAGATCATCATTGCTTCATAGAGAATGCTCTGGCAGCAGTGTGGGTGACATACCTCGGGAAGTGAAACAGAGCTGGTGAGGTACCGGCTGCTATCTGTGATGGTTATTTGACAGGTGAGGAGTGTTCAAACTAAAACAATGGAAGTGGGGATAGAGAGAAAGGAGAAGATTTGAAATCAGTTTAAGAAATTATACTGACATGACTTGGTAATTAATTGGCTATTGTGGTAGGTTACAAAAGAGGGAGACTAGAGTGAATCTTTTTTGGAGAGTTTTTTGTTTGTTTGTTTTGTTTTTACTATAGGGCATGTGCGCTCGCCAGACAGACAGAGAGAGACAGAGAGACAGAAAGCAAGAAATCATCCCCCAGGGGGGATGGCCATGCTGCAATCCCTTCTCCTCCATTCCCCTTTCAGGATCTTGGGCATGCATGCACACGTGCCTGGAATGAGTTTAAGCCAGCGGGTACGGAACTTGAACCATGGTCAACTACATGGGAGTCTAGCAACATAGCCATTACGCTAACTGCTGGCCCCTAGAGTGAATCTGGAAGCTGTGGTTTGCGCAGTGTATTAGTAAGGAATTGCCTTCTACTGCTTACTAACAGATAGCAGAAATAGCAGTGGTGACATAAGTCATGACTGGTTTCTCTCTTCCATGCTCCAACTGTGAAGGTAAACATTCTATGCCTGGATAGCAACAAAGTGTCATTGAAGACCCAGGCTCTTCCCATTATTCTACTCTACCATCTACTTTTCTTCTTTAGAGTTTTTGCCATCCAAAGTGGTTGCTGAAAATCAATTATTATTTTGGTATGCCAGGCAAGAGCAAAAACTAGAAGTTGTGTCCAGCCCAGATTTTTCTCCCATGTTTATCTTTAGTCAGAACTTAGTACCCTGGTCACACCAAAGAGCAAAGATGGCTGGAAATTATTATGTTTCATCTGCATACGTTACAACTCTAAATATAGTTGGTGTTTGAGTTACTAAACAGAAAAGTAAAGCAATTATTAGATGGGTAATTAACACTTTTCTTTACAAATATATTAGAACTGACGCAAAAAAGAATACTGACAGAATATGAGGTGTGATATAGAAGGAGAGAAGGGGAGTTAATATTATTAACATTAGTAATATTAATAATAAAATAACATTAACATTAATAATTTTAACATTATTTTGGAAATATTGAACTTGGTATACTGTTCATATTAAAGATGAGATATTGGTTAGGTGCACAAATGTTCAATGGACAATTTAATTCTTCATTTAAGAGCAAAGATAGAATTACCTATCTCCTTGAGGGAGTCACCTACTGAAAATAAGGGCCTACAGGTGGTGCAGAGGTTAAGGAGGCTGACTTTGTTGTTCGAGTCCTGGACCTGGCAACTTGAAAATCATGCAGGTGCATGATTGTGTGTGTGCATGTGCCAAATCCTGAGAGGACAACAGAGAAGGAATTATAGCATAGCCATTCCCTAAGGGTATGATTTCTTTCTCTCTCTCTTTATCTCTCTCTATACCTTCTAGCAAAACTAAAAAAAAAAAAAAAAAAAAGTTGAGAATAAGTCTAATATTCTTACTTTCATGAGTAGTATGAAAGTTGACGGCGGCATGAATGTGATAATGGAGTCATATGTAATAACCACACTCAAGTACATTTTTACACTTCTCAGAAGGCTTAATTTGATTGTGTGAGAAGTGTCATAGTATATTGGATATCATCAAACACAAATCAGGTTGAGGTCAGTAATGCCCTCTGTTCTTAGGTAGACGTCATCACTAGGATCCTGGATGAAACAGGATGACTCCAGTTCATTTCTAAAAGTTGTGTTGTTCCTCTGGTTTAACAATAAATAGATACTCTTTTTATGTTACTTTTTATGTAAATAAATATTTTTAAGTAACCACTACCAAATCTAAGAGGTTGATGGAAGAAAAACTTGTTACTCAATAAATATTACTCAACTCGTGACTCTTTTTCCAGCATGAAAATGGAAATGATTGGCTACTCTCTTTATTTATTTATTTATTTATTTATTGGAGAGGTTTTTGCTATAGGGCGCATGCACTCACCAGACAGACAGAGAGAGACATAGAGACAGAAAGCAAGAAATCACCCCCCGGGGGGATGGCCA